>NW_017670313.1:160770-162082 GCF_001879085.1 Nicotiana attenuata
TCGACCACGACAGACAGCAACAACAACAACAACGACAACACTAAAACTCAACAAAATATAAAGATTAATAGAACTAAAACATTAAGCTAACAAAACTAAGTTAACGTTTATTACAAGCTCATTCGAAAACTAGTTCTATTGTCTAGTTCAAAGTATATAAAGTACTCAAGGAGTGTTCTTTTAGCATCCTCGTTCGAAACTTGGATTGCAGGTGTGGAATCCGAAGAATATATCACCAATATCCCACTAAGCTTGTACGGATCTGACTTGGAAGAAAGTTAAGAACAAAACTTCCTATAATCTCTGTCATCATAGAGTCTTATGATCCCCGTTTTATGGGAACTGCCATGACCACTGGAAAACATTCCATCACCATCAACCTTGTCACTCCCAATTAAACTCATTTTCCTCTTGGAAATTGAAGTATAGAATTCCTCTATTACCTCTTCTTTTATCTACTTAGGAAATGTTAAACTCCTACCTACACCATAACTATTTGAAACACATGTTCTTGCCTTCTCATCATCGTTGTCGCTAATGAGAAGAACAATTAAAGGCACACTCTGCCAGGTACTGTGTCTTAGTTATTCTTGGTGGAAGTTCCATTGCATGTCTAATATTACCATCAACCCCTTCTACAAAATCCTCCCGCAATCTAAAATTCCAATACATAAATTTTAATTCATATCTAAAGGTTCAACTCATATCCAAAAAAAATTTAATTTATAATGTAAAATTCCAATTCATACACAAAAATCCCAATTCATATCCTAAAGGTTCAAGTCATATCCTAAAGGTTCTAGTCATATCCTAAAATTTCAAGTCATATCCTAAAAGTTCATATCCTAAAGGTTCAACTCATATCCACAAAAGTTCAAATTATATCCTGAAATTTTAATTTATAATCTAATTCCAATACATAAACCAAAATTTCAATTCATATCCTAAAGGTTCAACTCATATCCACAAAAGTTCAAGTCATATTCTAAAATTTCAATTTATAAACTAAAATTCCAATACATAACCAAATCTCAATTCATAACTAAAGTCCAATTCATATCCTAAAGGTTCAACTCATATCCACAAAAGTTCAAGTCATATCCTAAAATTTTAATTTATAAACTAAAATTCGAATACATAACCAAATCTCAATTCATAACTAAAAGTCCAATTCATATCCTAAAGGTTCAACTCATATCCAAATTCAATTATAACTAAATTCCGATACATAACCAAATCTCAATTCATAACTAAAGTCCAATTCATATCCTAAAGGTTCAACTCATATCCACAAACGTTCAAGTCATATCCT
>NW_017670313.1:164138-184146 GCF_001879085.1 Nicotiana attenuata
ATTTTTTTTTTTTTTTTTGTTATTGAACTTATATATAGTTCCACAATACACTCTATGGAAATGCAAAAGGATGGGTCAAGAGAACTTGCTCTTTTTTGGAGTCAATTACTTATATGGTCAATTAACTATCTCAAATTATCTCCTAAAGTCACTTTGAACTATGCCTATTGCACTCAGAAGGTCACTCAACTATATTTTCCAAATTTCGGATTGCCAAATACCTATTTTACCCTCTAAATTATATCTTCTTTTATTTATTTTTTAAACTTTTTAATATTATAATTTTTTCATTTTAATTTATATCATGGACTTACCTATAGAATAAATAAATATTATTTATTAATTAAAAAAATAAAAAGTATTTAAGCATCTATAATGCTGGAATAACAATAATGAGCATAATAAAAAAAATTAATTAGACTAATTTGTTTGTAACAATAATTTTAGTATTAACAACAAAAATTCAAAAATTTATTTACACAATTCAGAATGAAAGAAAATAAAGGTTATAAAATATATATTTCATGCACATAATATAAAAATAATTATTGAAATAAAAATATTTTATAATATAAATTATATATTCTTGAAAATTATGCTCAATTATATTATATATATTCCATGCACAACTTAATATAGCATATTTTACCCTATACAGATAGTCCCTGCTTTCCGGTAACATAATTTTGTGTCGTCGGAAAGTTGGTAGAAACATAATGATATAATTGGGCATAATTTTCAAGAATATAATGTATATTATAAAAATACCTTTACTTAAATAATTATTTTTATATTACGTGCATGGAATATATATTTTACAACCTTTATTTTTTATTCTGAATTGTATAAATAAATTTTTGAATTTTTATTGTTAATACTAAAATTACTATTACTAACAAATTATTCTAATTAATATTTTTTTACTATGCTCATTATTTTGTTATTCCAGCATTATATATGCTTAAATACTTTTTATTTTTTTAATTTATAAATAATATTTATTTATTCTATAGGTAAGTCCATAATATAAATTAAAAAAGAGAAAATCATAATATTAAAAAGTTTAAAAATTATAAAAAGAAGATAAATGTTTATAATTTAGAGGGTAAAATAGGTATTTGGCAATCTAAGAAAATCTAGTTGAGTGACCTTCTGAGTGAAATAGGCATAGTTCAGTGACTTTGTTGTTACAAACGAAAGTAAAGTGACATTAGGAGATAATTTAAGGTAGTTGAATGACCATTTGAGTAATAGACTCCTCTTTCTTGCATCCGTATGTTCCTGCTGTCATTAATCCTCATGCTATGCGAAATTGTCCAGAAGTGGAACAAATTTTTTGTCATCTTATGCTATTTGCAGTATCAATAGATCTCCTATTCTTCTTTTTTGCTTTATGCCCCACAAGTATTCTTTTATAGTTGTATTAGTCTATGGACACGTGCGTTGTACGTGTTTTACATGTCAAATAGTTATAGATAATATAAATTATATTAAAACAATAGGATAATGAGTAAAAGTAAATTTGAAGGAAAAAAAACAAGCTGAAATTAATGAAGGAAAATTAACCTATTCGAATGGCTTGATTGTCAAACGACAAATGATTAGATTGCATAGCATATGAGCCTGCAATTGAACAACTAAATTTAGTAAGGTAGGTAAAATTTATAATGAGTTAAATTTTGATGTTATTAGGTGTAAGCATGTGATATATTAATATCATACCTATAGTTCTTTTATAGATAATATTATTGGTGTATGTTCCAGTGTGGTCACTCTGTGATGCCAATAACTTTTGGTGTAGACATTGAAACCTTTTATAAGAGTGCAGCCTAATATTGACAACAAGCAGCCTAATAAAAATCAAAATATATACTCCTTCCGTCTAAATTTATGTGGCGAGTTTGTCTTAATAATGATAACAGTAAGAAAAAATTATAGCAAATCAAGAGGGGACATGAGACCTAACTTAAACCTAGGAAGGAATATTATATGCTCCATTTTACAAAACAAGACATAAGTTTGTTCATTATTTGAATAGAAGACATATTTATTAGATTTTTTAACGTTTTACTTACTCAAATAGTTGCAGTATTTTGAATGTTTAAACTGCAGTGCATGTATTTAGCAAGAAAATGAACATCTTGCAGTTAGAAAAAATGAAGGGAAAACATGAAGGTAGAAGAATTGTCTTCTCTTTATTATATCCAACTTCTTAAGGTGGTAAGGTGTTGCTTGCAAATTTTAACAAAGAATAATGCATAGAAACTGTCGGTGGAGTAGCTCTCTCTATCACAGCCTTTGTATAGTTTTTTTTTCTAGAAAATTCCGAGGGAAACCACACAGAAAATGTAAACCGCACTAGACAAGCCATAAAAAAAAATAAATAAATAAATTAGCTACGAACGTCGTCACTAATCTGTCACTAAGAATTTCTTGATAATCTGTCGCCAATCCGTCGCTAAATGAGATTAGCGACAGATTTTTCTATTTAGCTATAGAATTTGTCCGTCGCTAAAATCAGATTTTTTTAGTAGTGAGCCCGGTGCGGCGAGTTCTGACTGAGGAGACTGCTGGTGAGGGGAATCGATCCCAGATCTCTCATGTGGAAACCACTCACCTAACCAACTCAGCTAATCCTTATAGGGCCTTTATATAATTGTAATAATATCTACTAGTATTAGATTGCAAAAATAATACTACGCTATACAATACAATACAAGTGATTCCATATCTGACTCTACTTAAAAAGTAAAACGAAGTAAACATCAATTTGAGAAAGAAGTAAAGTCTTAGATTAATCTCATTGCCCTAATTGCAAACTTATGTATATGAGCCAAATTGTGATAAAAGGTAGAGTTACTCAAATTAAAGTGGCAGAAAGATCGATATATTTCCCTGATGAAATGGGGTCGTCTCCATATAAACAGTCCGTTTGGATTGATTTATTTTAAGTGTATTTAAGCCAAAATAATTTTTAAACCATTTTGTAGTACTTGGATAAAGTAAAATAGTATTTTTAAACACTTGTGTTTTTAGCTAAATTGACAAAAATAAGCCGAAAACTAAAATTTTCATCTTATGACTTATGGTTAAAAGTCACTTAAAATAAGCGCTTCCAAACGGGCTCGAATCTTGTTTTGTCAAATATATTGTCTCAAACGTCTTTCAGATATATTGTCAATGTCACATTCACTAATCATCATATCATTACCTAATTATTTATGGACCCTCACGTGTGAAGCTTTTTTGTCCTACTTCAATATCACTAGGCTCTTAATCATCGAATTATCTACACAATAAGAAGAAAGATGTATTAGTTTAATTTTTATATATATACACTGAATATATAAAAAATTACAGTATCAGGTCATACAAGAAATATCTATAAATAACCATCTATAAACAGAAGGATTGTAAATCTTTGATAATACGGCAGACCACCTGGTACAATAAGTAAATGTGACCTGAATCGTGATAGTTATTACATTTTTTCACCACTAGGCACTACCCATTTATACAAGTTACACTCAAGATATATCACTCATATATTAGTGTTGAGTTGCAATTACAAGCAATTAATGTAGTTTCCATTTTGAAGGTGAGTCTTGGGGTAACTGGTAAAGTTGTCATGTGATCAAGAGGTTTTGAGTTTGAGTCGTGGAAACAGGCTCTTGTAAAAATGCAGGGTAAGACTACATACGATAGACCCTTGTGATTCGGCCCTTTCCCAGACCTCGCGCTTAGTGCACTGACATAGTTTCCATTTTGTTCAATGAATTTCCCCCCATGAAAATGACAAGGGGAGATGATAATAGTGTTATTACAACCTCCAAGATCTTACTATTAAGATGTCTAAAGATTTTTCTTTTCTCCAGCTAATTCTTTTGGACCCCTTTTTAATTTGCTAGACCCCATGTTTTACTTTAATGTGTGCCCTTAAATACTCAGTTAAGTAAGCTCATTTGCTTTAATTTCAAACAAAAACAAAAATAAATACCAAAGCAACTGCTTTAATTTATTTTTTCTCATGAGTTCTACAAGCAAGAAGAACAAACATATGCCATGTTCAGCATGTAAGTTTCTTCGTAGACGCTGCACTCAGGATTGCATTTTCTTGCCTCACTTTCCTTCTGCTGAACCACAAAAGTTTATTGCTGTTCATCGCATTTTTGGTGCTAGCAACATCAACAAAATTTTACAAGTAAGTAATTCATATGTTTTTACTTTTTTTTAATGGCTGTCTACTACATCGTACCAGACTATCAGCACAAGCAACCAGTGACGAAGCCAGAAAATTCCCAAAGGGGGTTCAGACTTGAAAAAAGTAAAAAAAAAAAATCCTGACAAAGAGTGTTCAATATATGTTATATACGTCAAATATCTAATATTTTACATATATATACCGTGTAATTTTTCGACAAAGGGTGCTCACCATTTAAGCAACCCACTCTTGTCATAATATAATTAGATTTAAGTTCTAAAGATTAACAGTGGAAAATTTTCTTTAATCAATCAGGTCACTTAAAAGACTAAATATATCTAGAATAAGTGAAAGTAGTTACGAGGGAAGAAAAAAAAAGGCAGACAACATGATATAATAGGTTAAATATTGCATCTATAAACGCCAAGTGTATCTAAGTTAAATCCATATAATTAATACTCCCCCGTTTCAAAAAGATTGTCTTAGTTTAATTTGACACAAACTTTAATAAAGAACTGAAGACTTTTGAGATATATGGTCTTAAATAAGCCATAGCATTTGTGTGGCTGTAAAACTTTTGAAACTTGTCGTAGCACTTGTGTGGCTATAAATGTTTCTTATCAAGGAAATATTGAAAGGTGTCAATCTTTTTTAAAGAGACTAATAAGGAAATAGTGTCAATCTTTTTGAAACAAAGGGAGTACTAGTATAATGCTAAGAGTGCTAGTTATAATGACACTTCAAGAAATGAACCTTCTCTGCTTTGTATATTGGCATTCATTTTGAGCAGGAGACACCAGCGGATAATAGAGAAGATGCAGTGATTAGCATGGTTTATGAAGCTACAGCAAGACTCAGAGATCCAGTTTATGGATGTGTGGGCATCATTTCTGCCCTCCAGAAACATGTCTTTCACTTACAATCCGAGTTAAACGAAGCTTTAGCTGAAGTAATGTCTCTTCAAACCCAGTTATCCGATGCTTTATCCTTACCCTCTCTGATTGAAGGTTCTCCAATCACCCCCGAGAACCATGAGTTTCTCCATTTCCAGAAGCCGAGTGAGCAAAATGCATATGCTAATGCCTCGGACGCCTTGCTTCTACTTCCAGAAGCTGCAGATCACTACTGTCTCCAAGAAACTGAAGTTCTTCAACTGCCTTACTTGGACATATAGTTTTCTTGTATGGACAACAAAAGACTGTCAATATTTGCCTTCAATTCAACACCTTGGGATTTAGTAAAGGCAATGTTCCAAAGCTGCAGATATACTAGTTTCTTCAAGCTTTGAACCTCTGAATGAAAAAGGATTTTAAGTAATATACACTGACAACATAAAAGTTGTTTACACTATCAGTGCAATTTAATGCTTTTCAGAACAAACTTTATAAAGCTGGTCAGTAGAGCAGTTCAATAACCCACGAACTGCAGCTGATTCATGAAATTATGCGCTATCTGTACTGCACGAAACTGAAATCAATTAACTGTCTGATGACAATTTCCAACAAAATGAAACTATGAAAGAAAGGTCTCCGCAAAGTACTTGTAAAAGACCTAGACATTCAAGTCGAATAAAACCTTCCAGCAGGATTATAGTCAGTATCATTAACTGATGTTATCGTAGAGAGAACAATACATTCAAGATCATTGATATAGCATCAATATCAAGCATCAATACTGCACACAGTTCAATTAACACCTGTATGATGACAATTTCCCACAAAATTAAACTATGGCGAAAGCCCTGTAATAAGGGCTTGTAAAGCCCTGGCATTCTTGTCAAAAAGAACTTGTAAAATCGTCATTGGCCTACTTTTTATATAAATAACAGGGGCTATTGTCGAAATACCAAAATTTCAAAATCATTGATATAGCATCAGTATCTAGTTACAGCTTCAAAAATATATGAGAGGCTGACAACTTCAGAGTAGGAGGCTTTGAAGGAATTGCAATGGTTAGAACTACTTTCTAAGCCTATGTTGTAAGAGAAGAGTTTAGTAATACAACCTTCAAATTACAAGGTAAAAGCAGGGACAATTGTCAACAGCTGAGATATTCACCCTCCGCTAGGAAAATGAAGGGCTTACATTGGTTGAAAGGTAAAAGTTTAGTGAAATAATTATGTGAGAAGTTGAGGGTCAAAGAGAGGATGATCAGAGACCAATGTGATTTAGTGACCGCGTAAAAGATCCTCAGCTTCCAGCTCCACCCCTAACCGATGTTTCATTGAAGCTCGAGTACTCACTGGTACTCTGATTTTCTTTTGTAATTCCACAAACCTCTGAATATCAAAATTATACTTCTTGATCAGATTCCTCTGCCTTGAGAGGAAGAGCCTCTTCAACACATCTTGGTATGACGGATCTCTAGAAGTAACAAGGAAATAAGCATA
Source organism: Nicotiana attenuata (assembly GCF_001879085.1). Taxonomy (NCBI): domain Eukaryota; kingdom Viridiplantae; phylum Streptophyta; class Magnoliopsida; order Solanales; family Solanaceae; genus Nicotiana; species Nicotiana attenuata. Next base: position 170,729 of record NW_017670313.1, read on the forward strand.
ACCTACTACTATCCCAGTAGTAGTTGTGAAAAAAGCAATTGGTTCCATCACATCCCAAGAGAATTCCCAGAACGTTAGACGGAAGAAGAGACCGACTTGCAAAAGGCCAGCTCCTAACCCAGTCCATAAAATGCGACGCACTTGTTTATGTGCAAGCTCATCAATTTTATTCATCGTCTCCTGCAGAATCCTTAGTTCATCTATCGTGGGGTCATCATCGGGTAGAAGTGCAAGGGGAACTGCCTTTCTAATTTCATCCACTACCTGAAAACAAAAAAGAAGAAAATGAAATTGGAGATTTCCATAGTGATAAAGTTTTAAGAGGGCTGGCTAGAAATGGACATTTATTAAGAAATGTCTCTCAAATCCATATTCAGAAACCACCAGGTATGCATTTAAAGCTCACACATTTTTTACTTTATCAGGTAATTAATTAAGCAATAAATTTCTGATCAAAGAAAGCAAAGTTGAAATTTTTCATGATTTTCTACCTCTCCCTCACTCATAAAATTAGAAAAGAAGTAATTGCATGCTGTTATGCATATTCAGAAAAATAAGTAATTCAAACATGACATGTTCCTGCAAAACTAGGCATCTTTACACCGCCAACTAATGGACTGAGAATCGAACAGATTACGGGTACAATGAGACAATGTCCGCAATAAGGTGGTTAAAGAATGTCCAAACTAAGGATTGTTCTCCACAATTCTAATAATCTTGCTTACTGAAAGCTTATTCAATAAGTTTCAGCACGCAACCAGCATATCAAACATCATAAATCTCCAATCACCACCGCCAACCCCCTGCCAGACTTCCCCTCACCTTTCTTTGTGTCTCATGAATTCTCAAATCAAAAGCAGGAATTCACACTGGTTGACGAAATTTTAACCCGCTACAAAATATGACTGATATAAGGAAACCATGCTTACTCGGAACACATTAACTGATACAACCTCACATCATCTGATTGACACCATTTTCCCAAATTAGTAACGCCATTTTCCAGATGTAATTAACATTCATTAACCGTTTAACAGCTACCTCTTAGGATATAGGCCTTCATTAATGAAGGCAGGCAGAAAAAGCAGAACAATTGAGCAAAGCAAGAGAAACTCTGTTGTTTTTCATGTTGGTTGTTGATAATTAACAGATACCAATGGTTGTATGTTTTGTTTCTTTACCCCTTATATGTTACAGTTTCTCCTCACAGCACCCAACCTCATTCCCCAATCCCAAAAGGGAAACAAATATTAACCTCATTCCCCAATCCCAAAAGGGAAACAAATATTTCAGCTTCAGAAGCCAATGAAACCTCACGCCAAATCAATAATTCCCAAAGATCTTTCCTTTTTCACGTGATTTCTTTAGATAATACAGCTTCTAATTCTTACATACTAATCGTCAATCGAACACCTTTTTACACTACCCCACCTCCCAAAACAACAATAACAACAACAACAACGCCTCAGTTCCAAATAAGTTGGGTTGGCTATATGAATCCTCACTAATCACTTACTCCATTTCAACTCTTCTCATGCCAATATTATGCATAAACAAACAAAAAGCATTAGCAGTATTCTATCCTCCATCATAGAGGCCAATGAAACCAAACGCCAAATCAATATTCCCCAAAGATCTCTCCTTTTTCAAGATTTCTTCAGATATTACAGTTAGACAATGTTAATCTTAGACAAGAATCATCAATCAAACACCTTTTTTACACTACCCCACATCCCAAAACAACACATAAAAGAAAATCAAAACACATCCACAAAGATAAAAATAAAAGAGTAAAAAAATTACCTTATCAGGATGAAGGTAAACTTTATCTCTGAAGAGTAAAATGACACCAGCTTCATCAAGTACTCTAGCAAAACCAACCGCCTCATCACGCGTTTTAGCCACACCCATTTTTTCACAAGCTTTTAACAGCTCACTGTACCCAATAACCTCCGTATTTTCCATCCCTAATTTCCACTTCAGCTCCTCAACATTCACCAATCTCATCAGCCTTTTCGCTTCCTCGTGCGTAATAAAATCACCATTATTCACATTATTCTTGTTTTCCCCATTCCCTGTTGAAACTGAACTGAAATAGTACCCACCCATCAATCGGGTCGACCCGCAAAAACACCCGGATCGATCATCCATGACCGAAATGGGAAATGTTCTTTTCCCATAACTGATAGACGCTGATGTAACAGTACGTTTCAATAAATTACACGAAGTTCTCCACATTTTGCTAATACAAAAATTGAAATTGAGAATAATATAAAAGTGTTTATATATTTCAAAAGCTGATATTGGTAGTTTGAGCCATGATAGGCGATGGAGAAGAAAACCGTTTATAAATACGAGAATGACGGTCTATTGGTAACTGTTAAAACGGAGTTACGAAAGGCACCAATGAGAATGAGAGAGACAAGTGGGGATTTTTATGGGCCGGCCTACTTTTTATAGGAAGAAGAAAGAGGAGAGCGTAAATCGGAGTAGGGTAGGGTTTTGAGGCACGTATTTAACAGAGTCGGTAGGTGTGGGTCTTAAAGCTTTTGGTAAGAATTTTATTTTTAATTTTATTTTTGCATTCAAAGAGAATTTGGTTTGATGACAAGTAATATAAAGGCAAAGATCACTTTTAGCCTGTGCTAAAAATTATTTATCTAAATAACTGTAAAAGTATATAAAATTTATATATTTATTGTATATATATACATACAAAACACATATTTTCAAAATAATCGCTATTATTTTGAAAGCGATTATAAAATATTATTTTTCTAAAATATAACCCGAGTTAATCGTCATACCAAACTTGGTATTATATGATTATTTAGTTTTCGGTATCAAATTTAAGTAGTACTAATACTACTTTACATATATGACTTTTTAAAAATACACATAGATTTGACTTTGTGAGTTTATAATTAGCTATATTACCTTTATCGCAATTTATGTGATGGAGATTGAATTTCGAAAGTCAAATTCGGACATAGAATGTTTAGTTTTTTGAAATAAAATGTATATATTTGGATACTACGTAACAAGTATTATAAGTTACAATAATTAACGGTTCAAAATATCTAAAAGCATTTGAAAAAATTACGGTCAAAGAAAAACTCGTTTGATTTTCGAAATCCAAACTCCGCCGTATAAAAGAGGATGATTGGTGTCAAGGAGGAGAAAGAGAGACGACCCTCCTTATTTTATTAATAAACTAAATAATTACTCGATCATGAAGAATCCAATAGCAATCATACAGGAATAAGATAAGGCTAATAGACTTGATTTAATTAAGTTTGTTTTATATAAAATAAAATAAGAATCTTATTGTCCGGATAGTTGGCATGCCTTTTCTTGATGTCTTTGTTGACCAGAAATGGGAGAAAATATCCTGACCACAGTCCCTTTGTGATATTTTTTAAGAGTTTAAGTTACAATAATGTCAGCGTAAAAATATTCACGTGATCGTATTATTTAAAAGATAATTGCGTGTAACCAATTATCTAGAAAAATGTGTGTTGATTGAAACAAGTGTATGAAGTGAGAATTGCAAAGGAAAAAAGAAAACTATTTTTTCTACTTTTTTGGAATGTGTTTTTCACTTTTTCTTTAAAAATATATTTGTGTAACCAACCACCGAAAAAAGATGTAATCACGAAACGGGGTTTTCACCTTCCTCGAGGGTGCTTGGTTGGTCTATGACTATATAAAATTTGTTAACAATTTGCTTGGCTAGGCATGTCAATTTTGACTGCCTTTCTCTTCATTATCCACTGTCTTCTATGACACATCTTTGAGTGTCATCTTCATATTCTGTTGCATAACCTGAAAAAATTGGCATGTGTAGCTTAATCAGGAAAGTTCCAGCATATTATGCTGCAACTTCAGTATATTATGCTGGAAGTTCACATGTAAAAAAGTCGAACTGTAGTATATTATGCTGGAATATTTTCTAGATTTTGAACAGTGTATTCGTTACGATTTATCTTTACATGAAAAGTGGCTAAATTTCTTATTACTTTTGAAACTGTGGCTATTTTTCAACTACCACTCGTAAATCTGGCTATTTTTGAATTTCACCCCAAAATAAATCCAATTCAACACTAGAAATGACAGTACTGTTGGATATTTATTTTTAGTTTTGCATTGGTTTATAATGGAAAAGCATAATTTAGTTTATCTTTTTCTTTAGTGCTTAGTCATGCAATTAATAGTACTTGTTAAATGTACTTATTTTAGCATGACTTATATAGTACTTTTAGATTATGTTCATTTTATTATGGCTTATTAATTAACAATATTTATTTTATGCAATTTTATTATCTTTGTTATTGAATATTTTAATACAACGCTATGACTCATCTCATATTATTGTGTTATTTTCTTGAAAAATACATTATATAGTTGTATCCTTCTAGGACTAAAGAAATATTTGGAGCACAAGTTACATATTTTGTGATATGAAGGCTTTACCAGAAAAAAATCCAAAAATCCAAAAAAATAAAAAAAACCCGAGAAAAATCGAGATTGAAAAGCCCGACTTTGTTGGTTTGATTTGTTTTTTAGATTTAAAAACCCGATACTATTGATTTGGTTTGATAATTAAAAAATTCGAACCAACCCGACTTATGTACACCTCTAGCCCTCGTAAAGCACACCTATATGGACACAAACTATCGAGAATGTTTGCTAGTGGCTGTGTCTTGCCTTTGTCATTTAATCAAACCCCTGGCAACTTTTGATCCAAGAGGTACAATAGGCAAACTATGAAAGCCTAGCAGGTAAATCTTCTTTACCTGAAGCATAATAAGAAACAATGTAAAAATGCACCCTTTTCCCCCCTTTATATTCCTTCTCCTAATCTTTTTCTTTTGTTCAAAAGAAAGTATAAGCGAGGAAATGTTATCTTTTGCCCAAGACCAAGATAACAGTTTATTCCCTCAATGTATATGGGACACTCAAGAGTTGGATGTCTACTACAGCGTGGGCAACATAAAAACGGAGGTCCAACAATGACTAAACCAAAAATAGGGATGAGTCTTGCTCTAATACCATGCAAACTATAAAGAAGATGGATTTCAAGTCTAACTCAATCTCAAATTCTTCATGAGTTACAAATTTTAAGGTTTCTCATCTTCTTCTTCTTCTTCTTTACAAATTTAAAATTAGATTAATCTAAATAACAAAACATGAATAAACGCTAGATGCATAAACAAATTACAATAAGGAGCAACGCATGAAAGAACTCCAGTTCTGTACCTCTGAAGCACCAAGATGTTTTGTGCAAGAATAGCAATAACCAATGCCCGTCTCAAAGTCCTACACCAGCTCCGTTAAAAATGCTTGTCTCGATGTTGTATGTTTCCTTTGACATACAGGAGCCAAGAGAATTATGACATCCGAGCTGTTTACTACTATTTCAAAAGAATTATAGGAGGGTGCTCAAAAAGAGACAGAGCCAGAATTTAAAGGTTATCGGTTCGGAGTTCTAATCCTTTTAAGTTACTGGGTTCTAAACCAATAATTAGTACATGTTTAACAAATTTTATAAGACAAATACAGGGTTTGGACTAAAGCTACTGGGTTCGGCCGAACCCGTAGCTGATGGGCTAGCTCCGCCCCCCTACTCAAAGATGGAGAAACACAACAGATAGGAACTACAACTGATGTTTAACCGTCCTATATGATTGAATGTTAACAGTCATGTAACAAACTCTACCTAAATACAAGCTAAATTTTCCAGAGTCCATCCAAGCCTTCCTCAGACCTTCTATTACTTCATCTTCAAGGCACAATCAAGCTTGATATAAGCTCAAGTACACGGGCAAAAGATTAAATCATAAGTGAAACAGGGATGAGAAACAACTAGTTATGCGAAGGCAACGAAAGCTTATACAGGAATCTCTTACAAGACTTGGCCAACTTAACCAGCTCCTTTGCATTTTCAATCTTAGAGTGCTCAACTAAGCCATCAACAACTCTCTGCATGTTATCTCTATTAACAATTACTTGTGAATCAATAGCTTTCTTGCACAAGCAGAGTGCAAATTCAAATTTTTTCGTGTCACAAGCCAAAGGAATAAGCATATTAAACGTTGCATAGTCGGGAAGGCATCCATTTTGTAGCATCTTCTGGTACCACATTTTAGCCTCCTCCAAATTCCCCTCATGGATATACATCTTTATCATAGTATTGTAACTGAATCTATCCGGTTTGAAACCCTTCTTAACGATCTCCTCGAAGAACTGAATCGCCTTTGAAACCTCATTAACTTTAGCCAAACTTCGTAATCTAATATTGTAACTGCAAAGATCAGGGATAATATTTCTGTTTTCCATCACAACCCACAAATTTTCAGCTTCAGAAATCCTTTGACTTTCATAAAGTGCGATTAACAAGGTATTACAAGTCACAGTATCCGGCTTAATCCCATTCTTTTCAATCTCATCCATCAAAAGCACAGCAGAATCGAAAGAACCAGCCTTACACAACGCCTTAATCGCAAGGTTATAAGACAGTAAATTAGGCTCAATCGACAATTTCGCGGGCAATTCACGAAACAACCCGCCAATTTCATCATATCTCTCTGACCTAACGCATGAATCCAAAAGGGCATTGAAGGAAAGGATAGTCCGTGGACAATTTAGTTGAGGCATTTCGTCGAACAGTTTACGTGCGTGATGATACATTTTCGCTTTCCCATAGAGAAGTATAAGGCGGGAGACAAAGGCCTCGTTACGAACATCTGGGAACTGCTTTTGATGCTCGATAATTTCTTCGATGCCGGAGAAGTAGTTGGCTTTTGCAAGGCGGTGAACGGCGAGTTCATAATGGACCCGTCCTTCGCGTCGGAACTTAGGGTGCTGTGATGATTCTTTCAAGAAATTTACAATTGCTTGGGGTGTCTGATTGGTGGAATTTGAAGAGGTAATGGGGGTTTTAGTGGTTGCCGTGGGGTTGTTTACGGCGAGGATACCTCGCAGACGGCGGACAGTTGAAAAACTGGACATTTATTTTGCTTATTTTGGCGCTGAGCAGCAATTTAAAAAGTGAACTTCAATTTTTTATTTCTCTCTTTCTTTTGGGTAGGAAAGATATCAATCATCTATACTATATCAAAAGTGGGAAGGTCTCTTAAGTTAAAACTTGAATTACAAAACCTTTAAAATTTACTGTCCACTCAGTTTGTTGTTGCTCCCTCAATGTTAACTTTTAAAATTCTAACTCAATAGAGACCATCTTATTTCTTTGGATCCTTACACATCAAAAATGAAAAATTTGTTGAGAGTTGATCAAAATACTTTTCACTTAGATGTTGTATGAACAAGAAAGAAGTTCACACGCAATAACCCAGATGATTTTTCCGAGGGAATCCTGTCTTATTTGCTTCTTAGTTTGATATCAATATTTCATTGCCAAGTTATCTCTGCTTCTTTAATGATCGACCGATTTCTTCATCTAAATTTCGTTGCATAAATCACTCTTAGTGTTCTTTATTTTTTTTATAAATTATCCACTGTTATATTCTTTATGTGTCCTTTTCAGTTACGCCTGATTAGTATCTTTTATTGACCCTATTCAAGTATCATTTGTTTTTCTTCCTCTTAAATCTTAAAGAAAATTGATCAAAAAGGAAAACTTAATGAATCATGAATTGTACAGGTAAAAGCTCATGTGTATGTTATCTAAGAAAAAATTCGATTTCAGTAATCAATCACAATAGTTATTAATTATTTGATCTTTTTCACATGATAATAATAAGAAAATAACAAGCGATATAAATAAAAATAGGAGTTTTTTTGTTACGAATCAAAGTCGTCCTATCACAATCATAGTCATTGGTATGTAAAAAATAAATAAAAAGGAATCACATACTAACACATGCACACATACATTTCGTGAAGCTTAATTTTAGAAGTCATGTATTAAGTAATAGTAAAAACTATATAACCGGTAAACATTAGGCATGAAAAATTGGTAAGCATCGCTTGTAGTATCAAATTCAAAGTCTTATACAATATGCGATTGGTTTGTGAGCTCTCATCTAATTGGAGGAACTTGACTGCTAAATTCATTGTCAAGTTTGTTCGTCTATGAAGAATTTATTTTACCAATTTAAATTAGAATTTAAAGTTTATTATACATTTTTTTTTTTTTAAATTTCATGTGTTTGAGGCGAATGAAGATTCATAGAACTTATGACTAAAACATTGGGTTGATCATGATGGTATTGGAAGTCTGTTTATTTTGGTTTCTTTTTTTCATACATAATTGTAAATTTAAAAAGTAGATGTTTTTATTATATGCATGTTTTATAAATGCAGGAGTACGTATTTGTCTTTAATTTAAAGTACCACGTGTAAAGTAGAATCAACGTTCATAAATTTTTCTGACTTCAAATAACTAGCTATAACTTTGTATGTTTTAATTTTTATTTTATAGCTCAACGAAGTTCTAAAATAAGTGTACGGCTAACATTTTATCATTTACGGCTCAAATCTTCACCTAATGTATTTTGGGATAAACATGTAACACACGTTTCCAAACAGAAGCTCCAAGTCTAAAGTTAAAATACGAAATTACCCAATAAAAATCAAAGGACTATTCTGCCCTTCACTTAAAGACTATGCTTCATCATTAACGTATGAAACAATAAATTTATTAAAATTCGTCTTTAAATATATACCATTTAATCCCTTATTTTAATTTCAACAAATGGTTAGCCAAATAATTATCGTAAATGAGTGTCACGAAGAGTTGTAGTAAATGATAAAAACGAAAAATCTTACCAAGGACATTAATCCCCTTTCATTTCTCTATATTGTATCTCTTTCTTTGACTTCAACTTTGTATCTTTTTTTTCCCTCGGTTAAGTCACTAATTATATACAGTTAGTCAGCCACTCAAATAATCCATAGCGATCAGTCTAACTTTAAGTGATGTTATCTTTGATGATGGTTGCCACTTAAAAACCTTACATCAAGGATTGACAATTTAACTCCATTTACTAGTGTCATCCATGCAGATGGAATATTTTTGTGATGACGAAAGATCTATCTATCTGAAACAGACTTACTATATTGAGATGTCACTGAATTATTCAAAAGCTTGATTAACAATGTGGTGTTTCCTGGCACCCATTGTCAGTCATAGGTATTGTTTCCTTTTTTTTATATAAGAATATTCATTTATATGTTAGTCAAGTATATTTTTCTTTCTCAATGATTTTATGTGTTCAATCCATTTACAATCCATCGTAAGTTAGAATTCACACGCAATGCGCGTGTTTAGAAACTAGTAAGCTTATATTAATAATAAAGATGCATTCGTACAAAGAGTTTGGTGTTGGGGATGCACCAAAGTACTAATACTACAAATACTACTAGTAGAACTGTTACTAACATCTATTGTGGAGTGTTGATCCGAAGGATCATTACAAAAAGGGGAGTTTTCTACTATAGTAACTCCATGTGCGGCAGCATGTTGCAGAAGGTGAATGTCTGTTATCAACAAGTCCGACTGATGTGAATCAACAGGTGGCATTTGAGTGTCAAGCCTAACAGATTGCCATACTTGAGCGGGTGATACTTTCCGGAGAGTTATAGCGCATGATTGATCTGTGCTCTTAGTTGTTCGATAATAAAAATGGGTGGTGAGACAAAAAATGTTGGTGTTGCTGAGTACTCCATCGTACAACCTTGCTTAGCTAACCTATCTGCTACCCCATTTTGATCTCTGTACATATGTATGGGATGCGAATCATGGAGCTGGTGAAGCTGGTGCCTGCAATCATAGATGATATTAGTGTAGAGGAGATTTTCATTTCTTAAAACTGTGATTACCTCTGAGGCGTCAATGTTTACTTCAAGTGGAACCAAATTAAACTTAATTGCTAACTGTAATCCACGGAAAAGTGCGTGTAATTCTGCTTCCATGCTGGTTTTTGTAGTGATATTGCCAGCAAACCCGTAATCCAAGTTCCTCGAGCATACTGAATGAGCTCCCCTATGCCAGAATTTCTAGATTGATGAGAGACTGCTCCATCAGTATTTAATTTTTAGTAATTTGATTTCGGAGGAATCCATTTGACAGCAATTTGTACTTTAGGAGTTTTAGCAATAGACTTTGTTGCGCAATAAGTAAATTCTATAACTTGATTGATTATATGATGTATAGGGATATTGTTTTTTCTATGTTCAAAAGAGTTTGTATTTCGTGTAGTCCACATGTTGTGACGACCCGACCCGTCGTCTCATGAGTTACCGCCCCGTTTCCCCCATTTTCTGCTTCTGTATGCTTCATTATCTGTGTCTTGTGTGATCGAGTTGGTTTGGAGAAGTTTTGGTAAGAAATGAGACACCCAGTCTCTTTAAGGAAGGCTTAGTTTGGAAAAGTCAACCGGATATTGACTTATGTGTTAAAGGGATCGGATATGATTTCTGATGATTCGGTTAGCTTCGAGGGATGATTTGTGATTTAGGAGTGTGATCGGAAGTGGTTTTGGAGGTCCGGTGTAGAATTAGGCTTGAATTGGCGAAGTTAGTATTTTGGCAAATTCCGGTTGATAGGTGAGATTTTGATCCGAGGGTCGGAATGGAATACCGAGATTTGCTGTAGCTTCGTTATGTGATTTTGGATGTGTGTGCAAAATTTCAGGTCATTCAGAGGTGTTTTGGTTGGGTTTTTGATCAAATGCATGTTTCGGAAGTTTTAGAAGAACTTAGGCTTGAATTCGATGTGAATTGATGGTTGTAATGTTGTTTGAGGTGTTTTGATGATTGGAACAAGTTTGGAGGATGTTTTAGGATGTGTTGGTGCTTTTGGTTGAGGTCCCGGGGGCCTCGGGGTGATTTCGGATGGCTAACGGGAAGTTTTAAACTTGGAAAATGTTGCAGAAAATTCTGCAGCTGTTGCAGAGGATTTTGGTCATTGCGATCGCGTGGGTAGGATCGCGATCACATAGAAGGGTTTGGGCAGATCTGAGTTTGTGCATCGCGTTCGCGACTGAGGGATCGCGTTCGCGGAGTGGGAGCTGCTTGTGCTTCGCGTTCGCAGAAGACAGGTCGCGTTCGCGTATAAGGTTTGAAAGTCCTAAGGCAAGTGTTCTTCGCGTTCGCGTAGCTTGAGGAGTCAGAGCATCGCGTTCGCGGGGGAGGACTCACGTTCACGTAGGGTAATTTCTGAGAAAAATAAAAGGGTGCTTTGCGATCGCGGGCTGAGGTCGCGATCGCGATGAAGGGGCTACAGGACCTGGGCAGAATGTTTTAAAACATTTCCTCCGCGAGCTAGGTCATATTTTCCTCCATTGTTGGACATTTTGAGAGCTATTTGGGAGAAATTGAAGAGGGTTTCGAAGAGGATTGATTGGAGGTAAGTCCTATGAGCTAAAAACGTGATTATTATGTGAAATTAACCTTGAAATTCATGGAAACTTGGCTAAAATTGGAAGAACTAGGGCTTGGGATTTTGAGATTTTTAAATTGGGATTTGAAGGGCCATTTGAGCTCGGATTTGAGAGTTCTTGATATGTATAGACTCATGACGAGATAAGGAACCCGTTGATGTAAAAATTTCTGAGTTTCTAGAAGTGGGCCCGGGGCTCGGGTTTTGCCAATTTCGGGATTTTTGATGTTTTTCGGTTATTTTCGATTGGGTTTTGTTCCCTTAGCATATTGTGACGTATTCGTTATGGTTTTGGTCAGATTCGACGCGCAAGGAGGCCGATTTGAGAGGCAAGGGCATAGCGAGCTAGAGCTTTAGCCGGTTTGAGGTGAGTAATGATGTTAAATGATGTCCTGAGGGTTTGAAACCCCGGATTGCACATCGTAGTGCTATATTGAGGTGACTTGCACGCCGGATAGCGAGAGTGGGGTAGAGCACCATTAGGGATTGTGGCTTGGTCCGTCCCGATTGATGAAATTACTACTTATTTGACTGAGACTTATTGTTATCATTATGTTTTGGGCTAGTTTCCACGTTTGGGGCCTTATGCCGACCTGTAGAACCCTTAGGGGCATTTTGACTGCTTTTCCTCACTTTACTTGTTAAAAATCATATCCTCAGTCATGCTTCTATTTGTTTAAAAGATGTGAACCGGTGTTATAAATGTTAATTCTAAATGAGAGGAACATGAGGGCTGAGATCCCTACCTTATATTATTGTGCCTGAGAGGCTGTGAGTAAAATGCCTGAGAGGGCCTGAGAACCCAACAGTGAGGATATTATATATATTATGGATCGGGCTGCTCGCTGCAGCAATACTTATATGGATCGGGCTGCACGCCGCAGCGATATATGTATATTGGATCGGGCTGCACGCCGCAGCAATATGGCGCTTGGGCTGTAGGAGCCCCTCCGGAGTCTGCACACCCCCAGTGAGCGCAGTCGACTATTTATATGGATCGGGCTGCACGCCGCAGCGATGTACGGATCGGGCTGCACGCCGCAACGGTTATTCTAATTTCTGTTATTATGAGAGTTATATTGGCTAAGTGCAAAGAGTGAGCTCGAGGGGCGGATTTCTACTTGTTATTACCTGTTAAATTACCTGTTATACCGGATTTGAAGAGATTTCATTTGACTTATTCGCCGGGTTACTGTTTAAGTGATTTTTCTGCTTTGATATAGAACTGCTTTGTGCCTTTACGTGTTTTCATGCTTTCAGTCAATATTTATATTTATTACTCACTGGGTCGGAGTACTCACATTACTCCCTACACCTTGTGTGCAGATCCAGGTGCTCCTGAGGCATAGAGAGAGTTTTCCTGCTGTTCATCATTCACCGGAGTCATCGAGGTAGCTGCATGGCGTCCGCAGACCCGATTTCTCCTTCTATCTCCTTTATTTCTTGTATTCTTAGACTATCTCTGTTTTAGGCTATTTACAGACTTGTAATAGAGGCTCTTGACTTGTGACAGCGGATCGGTGGGCTATGTAGTGACGTTATTATGATTTCCGCACTTTTTATCTACTGTTTCAGACTTTTAAAATGTTAAATTGGCTTTTAAACTGCGTTAATTGGTAATGAACTCTATATGAGAGGGGTTGTGATTGATAATTGGTCGGGCTTGCCTAGCAATGTGTTGGGCACCATCACGACAGGGGTTGGGGTCATGACAAGTTGGTATCAGAGCCTAGGTTACTAGGTCTCGCGAGTCATGAGCCGGTTTAGTAGAGTCTCGCGGATCGGTACGGAGACGTCTGTATTTATCCTCGAGAGGCTGCAAAACCTTTAGGAAAAAACTTCATCTTCTTGAAATTCTTGTCGTGCGAACTTGTTGATCCGAGTACTAAACTTCTCTTTATTCTATTCTCTCACATATGGTGAGGACTCGCGCTACCGGATGAGGTGGACGGCCACCAGTACCACCCACTGAGGCCACCAGAGGCCGTGGACGCGGTCGTGGTCGTGGCAGAGG
>NW_017670313.1:185193-199339 GCF_001879085.1 Nicotiana attenuata
GATGATTTGTTTGACCAGCTTCAGGGAGCGAGGGTGTTTTCCAAGATTGATCTCCATTCGGGTTATCACCAGTTGAAGATCAGGGATTCAGATATTCATAAGATGCTTTCAGGACTAGATATGTTCACTATGAGTTTCTTGTCATGTCTTTCGGGCTGACCAATGCCCCAGCAGCGTTCATGCATATGATGAACAGTGTATTTCGGCCTTATCTGGATTCATTTGTCATCGTGTTCATTGATGATATTCTGGTATAATCGCGTAGTCAGGAGGAGCACGCGCAGCATTTGCGAGTTGTATTGCAGAGATTGAGGGAGGAGAGGCTCTATGCAAAGTTCTCCAAGTGTGAGTTCTGGCTCGGTTTAGTGGCTTTCTTGGGACACGTGGTGTCCAGCGAGGGTATTCAGGTTGATCCGAAGAAGATAGAGGCGGTGCAGAGTTGGCATAGACCGTCCTCAGCCACAGAGATTCGTAGCTTTCTTGGGTTGGCAGGCTATTACCGCCAGTTTGTTCAGGGATTCTCATCCATTGCATCACCCTTGACCAAGTTGACTCAGAAGAGTGCTCTATTTGTATGGTCGGACGAGTGTGAGGAGAGCTTTCAGAAGCTCAAGACAGCTTTGACCACAGCTCCAGTATTGGTTTTGCCATCAGCTTCGGGTTCATATACCGTATATTGTGATGCTTCGCGAGTTGGGATTGGCTGTGTATTGATGCAGGAGGGTAGAGTTATTGCTTATGCTTCTCGTCAGTTGAAGCCCCATGAGAAGAACTACCCTGTTCATGATTTGGAGTTGGCCGCTATAGTTCATGCATTGAAGATTTGGAGGCACTACTTGTATGGCGTATCTTGTGAGGTATTCACTGATCATCGCAGTCTTCAGCATTTGTTCAAGCAAAAGGACCTCAATTTGAGGCAGCGGAGGTGGCTAGAGTTGCTTAAGGATTATGATATTACTATTCTGTATCATCCGGGAAAGGCCAATGTAGTGGCCGATGCTTTGAGCCGAAAGGCAGTGAGTATGGGGAGTTTGGCGTACATTCCAGTTGGGGAGAGACCCCTTGCAGTTGATGTTTAGGCCTTGGCCAATCGGTTTGTGAGACTAGATATTTCAGAGCCCAGTCGGGTGTTGGCTTGTGTGGTTTCCCGGTCTTCCTTATATGATCGCATCAGAGAGCGCCAGTATGATGATCCGCATTTGCTTGTCCTTAAGGACGGGGTTCATCATGATGATGCCAGAGACATGACCATTAGTGATGATGGTGTGTTGAGGATGCAGGGCCGGATTTGCATTCCCAATGTGGATGGGCTTCGGGAGTTGATATTGGAGGAGGCCCACAGCTCGCGGTATTCCATTCATCCAGGTGCCGCAAAGATGTATCAGGATCTTAGACAACACTATTGGTGGCGGAGGATGAAGAAAGATATTGTGGAGTTTTTAGCTCGGTGTCTCAATTGTCAGCAGGTGAAATATGAGCATCAGAGACCGGGTGGCTTGCGTCAGCAGATGGTTATTCCCGAGTGGAAGTGGGAGAGGATCACTATGGATTTTGTTACCGGACTCCCACGGACTTTGAAGAAGTTTGATGCTATTTGGGTGATTGTAGACATGCTGACCAAGTCCGCGCACTTCATTCCTATCTGTACTACTTATTCTTAAGAGCGGCTGGTGGAGTTATATATTTGGGAGATTGTTCGGTTGCATGGTGTCCCAGTTTCCATCATATCAGATCGGGGCACTCAGTTTACTTCCCAGTTTTGGAAGACGGTTCAGCAAGAGTTGGGCACTCAGGTGCAGTTGAGCACAACTTTTCACCCTCAGACGGACGGGCAGTCCGAGCACACCATTCAGATATTGGAGGATATGCTACGCGCCTGTGTTATTGATTTCGGAGGGTCATGGGATCAGTTTCTACCGCTTGCAGAGTTTGCCTACAACAACAGCTATCAGTCCAGCATTCAGATGGCACCGTATGAGGCTTTGTATGGGAGGAAGTGTAGATCTCCAGTTGGTTGGTTCGAGCCCGGCGAGGCTAGGCTATAGGGGACAGATTTGGTTCAGGATGCTTTGGATAAAGTGAAGGTAATTTAGGAGAGACTTCGTACGGCACAGTCGAGACAGAAGAGTTATGCGGACAGGAAGGTTCGAGATATATCCTACATGGTTGGTGAGAAGGTCCTGTTAAAGGTTTCGCCAACGAAGGGTGTTATGAGATTCGGAAAGAAAGGAAAGTTGAGTCCGCGATTTATTGGGCCTTTTGAGGTACTTAGGAGGATTGGGGAGGTGGCTTATATGCTTGCTTTGCCACCCATCTTGTCGAGTGTGCACCCGATATTTCATGTTTCTATGCTCCGAAAGTATGTTGGGGACCCGTCTCATGTTTTGGACTTCAGCACGGTTCAGTTGGATGGTGATTTGACCTTTGATGTGGAGCCAGTGGCTATTTTGGGTCGTCAGGTTCGAAAGTTGAGGTCGAACGATATAGCTTCAGTGAAGGTGCAGTGGAGAGGTCGGCCAGTGGAGGAGGCTACCTGGGAGACCGAACGGGAGATGCGGAGCAGATACCCTTGCCTATTTGAGGCTTCAGGTATGTTTCTTGACTCGTTCGAGGACGAGCGTTTGTTTAAGTTGAGGAGGATGTGACGACCCGACCCGTCGTCTCATGAGTTACCGCCTCGTTTTCCCAATTTTCGTCTTCTGTATGCTTCATTATCCGTGTCTTGTGTGATCGAGTTGGTTTGGAGAAGTTTTGGTAAGAAATGAGACACCTAGTCTCTTTAAGGAAGGCTTAGTTTGGAAAAGTCAACCGGATGTTGACTTATGTGTTAGAGGGCTCGGATATGATTTCTGATGGTTTGGTTAGCTTCGGGGTATGATTTGTGACTTAGGAGTGTGATCGAAAGTGATTTTGGAGGTCCGGTGTAGAATTAGGCTTGAATTGGCGAAGTTAGTATTTTGGCAAATTCCGGTTGATAAGTGAGATTTTGATCCGAGAGTCGGAATGGAATTTCGAGAGTTGCTGTAGCTTCGTTATGTGATTTGGGATGTGTGCGCAAAATTTCAGGTCATTCAGAGGTGTTTTGGTTGGGTTTTTGATCAAATGCGTGTTTCGGAAGTTTTAGAAGAACTTAGGCTTGAATTCGATGTGAATTTATGGTTGTAGTGTTGTTTGAGGTGTTTTGATGATTGGAACAAGTTTGGAGGATGTTTTAGGATGTGCTGGTGCTTTTGGTTGAGGTCCCGGGGGCCTCGGGGTGATTTCGGATGGCTAACGGGAAGTTTTAAACTTGGAAAATGTTGCAAAAAATTCAGCAGCTGTTGCAGAGGATTTTGGTCATCGCGATCGCGTGGGTAGGATCGCGATCGCGTAGAAGCATTTGGGGCAGATCTGAGTTTGTGCTTCGCGTTCGCGACTGAGGGATCGCGTTCGCGGAGTGGGAGATGTTTGTGCTTCGCGTTCGCAGAAGACAGGTCGCGTTCGCGTATAAGGTTTGGAAGTCCTGAGGCAAGTGTTCTTCGCGTTCGCATGAATTGGGACGCGTTCGCGTAGCTTGAGGAGTCAGAGCATCGCGTTCGCGGGGGAGGACTCGCGTTCGTGTAGGGTAATTTCTGTGAAAAATAAAAGGGTGCTTCGCGATCGCGATGAAGGGGCTACAGGACCTGGGCAGAATGTTTTAAAACATTTCCTCCGAGCTAGGTCATATTTTCCTCCATTGTTGGACATTTTGAGAGCTATTTGGGAGAAATTGAAGAGGGTTTCGAAGAGGATTAATTGGAGGTAAGTTCTATGAGCTAAAAACGTGATTATTATGTGAAATTAACCTTGAAATTCATTGAAACTTGGCTAAAATTGGAAGAACTAGGGCTTGGGATTTTGAGATTTTTAAATTGGGATTTGAAGGGCCATTTGAGCTATGATTTGAGAGTTCTTGATATGTATAGACTCGTGACGAGATAAGGAACCCGTTGATGTGAAAATTTCTGAGTTTTGAGAAGTGGGCTCGGGGCTCGGGTTTTGCCAATTTCGGGATTTTTGATGTTTTCCGGTTATTTTCGATTGGGTTTTGTTCCCTTAGCATATTGTGATGTATTCGTTGTGGTTTTGGTCAGACTCGACGCGCGAGGAGGCCGATTTGAGAGGCAAGGGCATAGCGAGCTAGAGCTTTAGCCGGTTTGAGGTGAGTAATGATGTTAAATGATGTCCTGAGGGTTTGAAACCCCAGATTGCACATCGTAGTGCTATATTGAGGTGACTTGCACGCCGGATAGCGAGCGTGAGGTAGAGCACGATTGGGGATTGTGACTTGGTCCGTCCCGATTGATGAAATTACTACTTATTTGACTGAGACTTATTGTTATCATTATGTTTTGGGCTAGTTGCCACGTTTGGGGCCTTGTGCCGACCTGTAGAATCCTTAGGGGCATTTTGACTGCTTTTCCTCACTTTACTTGTTAAAAATCATATCCTCAGTCATGCTTCCATTTGTTTAAAAGATGTGAACCGGTGTTATAAATGTTAATTCTAAATGAGAGGAACATGAGGGCTGAGATCCCTACCTTATATTATTGTGCCCGAGAGGCTGTGAGTAAAATGACTGAGAGGGGCTGAGAACCCAACAGTGAGGATATTATATATATTATGGATCGGGCTGGTCGCCACAGCAATACTTATATGGATCGGGCTGCACGCCGCAGCAATATGGCGCTTGGGCTGTAGGAGTCCCTCCGGAGTCTGCACACCCCCAGTGAGCGTAGTCGACTATTTATATGGATCGGGCTGCACGCCGCAGCGATGTACGGATCGGGCTGCACGCCGCAGCGATTATTCTGATATCTGTTATTATGAGAGTTATATTGGCTAAGTGTAGAGAGTGAGCCCGAGGAGCGGATTTCTACTTGTTATTACCTGTTAAGTTACCTGTTATACCGGATTTGAAGAGATTTCATTTGACTTATTAGCTGGGTTATTGTTTAAGTGATTTTTTCTGCTTTGATATAGAACTGTTTTGTGCCTTTACGTGTTTTTATGCTTTCAGTCATTATTTATATTTATTACTCAATGGGTCGGAGTACTCACATTACTCCCTGCACCTTGTGTGCAGATCCAGGTGCTCCTGAGGCATAGAGAGAGTTTTCCTGCTGTTCATCATTCACCGGAGTCATCGAGGTAGCTACATGGCGTCCGCAGACCCGATTTCTCCTTCTATCTCCTTTATTTCCTGTATTCTTTGACTATCTCTGTTTTAGGCTATTTACAGACTTGTAATAGAGGCTCTTGACTTGTGACACCGGATCGGTGGGCTATGTAGTGACGTTATTATGATTTCTGCACTTTTTATCTACTGTTTCAGACTTTTAAAATGTTAAATTGGCTTTTAAACTGCATTAATTGGTAATGAACTCTATATGAGAGGGGTTGTGATTGATAATTGGTCGGGCTTGCCTAGAAATGTGTTGGGCGCCATCACGATCGGGGTTGGGGCCGTGACACATGTTCCATAATATAAAAGTGAGGAATTTGTGTGGATGGAGGTTGTGGGGCATATTAAAAAGTAGATGAAGCCACAGAGATGAAGTGGGAAATCGATTCAACCTATTAGTTGTAGCTTGTACACCTAGATTTTTCAGTAGTTTTGTACCTTAAGACATGTCAAAAAGATGTGAATGAGTGTTTCATTAGGGTCATGACAGTATAAATAGTTCACCTCTGTTAGCAAACCTATGTGGTCGAGATAGTGGCGAGAAGGTAGACACTTATGGCTAAGGAGCACTATGAAAGACCTAATGTTTTAGGTTACTGGGAGCATCCAAATCCATTTGTATTGAATTTGGAGTGCATTAATTAAAGGCGCATGATTAAGGAAAGAAGTGTACATGGATTGTACTAAGAATATACCATTGTTTGCCAAAGCCCAGAATGTACTATTAATGTTCTTTTTGTATATATGGAGTGTTAATTTCGCATAAAGGCTTTGATACATTGAAGTATTCCGAAAGGAAAATTTTGCCAATCCCAACCTAATTGAGTTCTATATGATGAGATTGTGAGGTTGATGTCTTATTCTGGCAAGGGCCCACAGATTGTAGAGTGCATGGTGGTTGCAGCTCCAACCCAAATGTCGGTCCAGAATTTTATATGTTGGCCATTGCCTATGTACCATTGTAAGCCTAATTGACAGCGTAACCAGCTCAGGAGATTGTTCTTCCAGGTGTGTGAATGAGTTTTAGCGGAAGAATGTGTAAAACCGTATTTGTGACGTAATGTTGTTGCCCAAAGTGCGGTTGGTTTATGGAATAGCCGTTTTATTTGTCTCGATCTTCAACAATCGAGGAAAAGACTTAGATAGTCCCTTAAATATGCTTATAGGAGTATTTTTCCTTTACCTATCCCACTAAATATAAAATATTCCTTACCTTTATAAAAGTGAACAAACATGGTCTAACCCTTAATAGAATTTATAAAACTAACGGAAAAAGCATCCAATAGAGTTAAAAATAAAGCAGTTAAAAATTCCGTTAGTGTCCCATAGATCATTTTACTGCTTCATTCTCTCGCTCTCCTACCCATCGACCTTCTTTCTCCTGAATTCATACAATCGAACTCCACCCATTTTCTCCCAAAATCCCTAAAAATTCAACTCGGCCCTCTCTAATTTAGAAGCTATGAGCTCTAGAAGAGTTGTAATCAAAGAATCAAAGTTCATAGAATCAAAGAATCGAAATTCTGACCGAAGGAAAATCTAAGTTGGTTAAAGCGATGCATTATTTAATTTTTTTTTGCACTGCATGTTTCTTGCAATATGTTACCAATTCATGCGATTTTCTCTTAACCAAGTAATTTCAATTGAAGCTTTTGAAGCTATCGTTCCTTACTAGTTTGTAGCTCTATGCTTTGAGATTCTTCTTTTAAGAATTCAAAACTACTGCTTCATAACCTTGTGGTAAAAAAGAGAAGGAAAATATATGATCTCTCTCAGTAGTAGTATTAGATAAAGCAAAAGTGTGAGAAAAGCACCTAAGAGAGACAACATTAGAGTCCCTGGCTCCAAGAAAAATTATTTGTCAAAGCCATAGTACTACTTTACATCATCCATGCATTAATGCTTTTGACTAACTAAATCAGTTTTTCCGCACATCTTTTTCATAGTAATACCTGTATAAGATAGACATATTGCACATTTCATCTATTCATAATTAACCTCTTTTATAGTTTTTATCCATAAAAGTAGCTGCTGAAGTAATGAAGTAGCTAAAAAATTATTTTGTACTAATTTGTGTATCTAATGAACCCCAGTTTGAGAAACTGTACTTAACTCCATATAGGTATATTCACTGGTTTATTCTATTATTTTCTTCTAAGAATATGGGTATATTAATATACCTATGCACGAAGCCAGCTTTAAAATTTAAAGACAGTGAGTGCTTTTTTTACTAATGTTTAAGAACATAGAGATTGAGAAACCGTAAAAAAGTGAAAACTCTACACTAACAGTGTGTATGTGAGAAGCTTCATGCATTCATTAAGAAAGTAAATAACTTTCTTGATGTTTATAACAAAACCATTCAAATATATTTTCCTGAATCTAGAAAAGGGTGTTTGATTCAGTAACTTTTTATCTTTTCTGTTTACTAAGTTGGTGACTATTCTTACACTGAAAGCATAGGATCCAAAGGTGCAGTATGTTTATAGTTTTCCTCACCTTTAGTTTAACAATGTTTATGTTAACTCTATTTGAAGTTTTTTTGTTAGTTTTATAAACTCTATTAAGGGACACTTTTGTGAAGATAAGGAATATTTATATTTAGTGATATAGATAAGGGACAAAAATACTCCTATAGGCATATTTAAGAGATTACATAAGCTTTTTTGTGACGACCCGGTCGGTCATTTGGAGAATTTAAGCTCCGTTCGAAGGCATAAGGTCTTGAACAACTTCATATTAAGTGTATTAACTTGAGTGCATGGTCGAATCCAGTTACAAGATGATTCGGAGTAAAATTGGGAGAATGATTCTAGTTTTGGAAGCTTAAGCGGTGAGAGTTGACCGGAAATTTGACTTTTGTGTAAATAGCTCCGGAATGGATTTTGGATGATCTCAACAGTTTCGTATGATGATTTTGGACTTAGACATGCGTCTGGATTTGGATTTGGGGTCCGTAGGCTAATTTGAGGCATTTCGTCGAAAGTTGAAAAAGTTAAAGTTTGGAAGATGGAGAAGTTTAACCCATAGTTGACTTTTGTGATATCGAGGTCGGAATGCTATTCCGTGAGTTAGAACAACTCCGTTATGTCACTTGGTACTTGCCTGCAAAATTTGACGTCATTTTGGGTTGGTTTGATATGTTTCGGCGCGAGTTTTAGAAGTTGGACGGTTTGAAAGTTCATAAGTTCGATTCATGGCGCGATTTGAGTTTTCGGTATTGTTTGATGTGATTTGAGACCCTGAGCGAGTCCATGTTAGGTTATAAAACTTGTTTGTGTGTTTACACGGAGTCTGGGGGGCCTCGGGTGTGTTTCAGATGGGCTTCGAGCGAATTTCTTCTATTCATGGATTGCTGGTTTTTGGTGTCTGATCTTCTCTTTCGCGATCGCGTAGTTCCAGTCGCAATCGCGTAGTGTACTATTGACCTGCCATATTTTTCCTTCTTCGCGTTCGCATAGGTTGGTCTGTGATCGCGTATGTATTCTTTTGCCTTCTCCGCGTTCGCATAGCTTAGCGGTAACAGCTTGTGATTTCCCCTTCCTCTTCTACGATCGCATATTATCTCCCGCGATTGCGTAATGCAGTACTTGGCCTCAGCATTTTCCCCTTTTTGGGATCGCACTATTCAGTACGCGATCGCATAGTGAATTCTAGGCAGTAGCCATTTTTATTCTTCGTGATAGCATTACTCCTTCCGCGATCGCGATGTACAAATACCTGGGTAGCAGAATATATCTTCTAAATCGAGGGTTAGACCATTTTTAACATATCTTGGCATGTAGAGCTCGATTTAGAGCGATTCTTTGTGGGGTTTTCAAGCAAATCGATTGGGTAAGTGTTCTTCACCTAGAATCTATTATATTCCATGATTTTGTCATTATTTTTATCATTTAATTAATGTTTTGAGTTGAGGAAAATGATGGTTTTTGAAGAAAATTTTCAAAATAAAAATTGATGATTTGAAGGGTCAAACGGCATCGAATTTGATAATTTTTGTATGGTGGAACTTATATCGCAATGGGTGTTTGGTTTTTTGTGAAATTTGTCAGGTTCCGAGGTGCGGTCTTGGGGGTCGACTTTTGGGGTGATTTTTGAATTTTGGCAAAGCTTGAATCTTTATGATCCGGAATAGTTTCTTATGAGTTTTATTTGTGCTTTGAAGTTATTTTGGCTAGATTTGAGCCGTCCGGAGGTCATTTTACCCGAGAAGTTCATTTTAGAGTATCGGTTGTTTTATTGAGGTAAGTATCTTGCATAACCTTGTGGGGGATTTTCTTCTTAGGGTTGGAGTCTCATATGCTAATTGTAGTCCGTGTACGCGAGGTGATGAGTGCGTGCTCGGACTTATTTGTGGAAAGTTGGCCTTTTAGGGTTCTTAGGTCCTTATATTCATTGAGTACGAAGTTGTTCTTGATGTAATTGAGTTTCTATTTACTAGTTTCACATCTACATGCTTTAATTGAAATTAATTGGTATATGATTTACTCGTATTGCCTATTTGATTCTTATTTGACTTAACTGGAGATTTTACCTCTTCTATTGTCATGCCATCATTTCATAACTTTTTATCTTTATTTGAAATTGATATTATCTCATCCTGTAATTGTTTAGTCATAATTAAAGTTATGATTACCTTTCCGTTGCTTATCTTTAATTGAATTTCTAGTAATCCCCTTCGTAATTGCCCAACCTTAAAAGAAGTTTAGATGTCTTATATCTTAGTTGGCAGGTCCTTATTTGGAATTATTTGACTCGTGTTAGTTTCCTTGTTGTTGAACTGTATATTGTGGGATAGTTACACATTATTTCTCCCTTTTTGAGCTGTTATTATTACGCCCAGTGTTCTCTATTGTAGTTATTTCTTGTAAACTAGTTCTACCGTTTCTTTGTGATTTAAAGTTCTTGAGTTGATTTATTTGTCGCACTCTTGTATTTATTGTCACTGTTGTTGTACTTGTTGTGGTGATGCACGAGGTTTCTGCCGTGCGGTTGTTGATATTGTGATGCACGAGGTTTCTGTCGTGAGGTTGTTGATATTGTGATACACGAGGTTTCTGTCGTGCGGTTGTTGATATTGTGATGCACGAGGTTTCTACCGTGTGGTTGTTGTTATGGGGTTGCACGAGGTTTCTGCCGTGCTATTGTTACTATTGATATTTGCACATACGACGTGACAAGGCGTGATATATATATGTGGGTTGCGCATGTGGCGAGACAAGGTGGGAACATTATATTGCACGTGTGGCGAGACAAGGCGGGCACTTACTTTATTATTGCACATGTGAAGAGACAAGGTGGGTTATGTCAGGGACTGATTTGTGATGATTTGCGATGACCTGGGAGCATTCTTGTTGTTGATATTTGTATAGTGGTACACTTACCTGTGTGAGCTTTATCTAGTGAAAGTTGTGAGAAAATATTCTATGTGATGTCCGTTCTTTTTCTTATGCTTATTATCTAGTATGGACTATGTAAGGACATATGCACAAGCATACACGTGGTTAAACACTCTTATCGGATAAGAGGTTTTCTTGATATTGTTGATTATAGATGCACACCCTTGTTACTTTCCTTCTATGTGAAAATGGCTCTATTGGCACGTGAGTCATCTGTTCGGTTATGAAGTGTTATGAGGGCAAAAAATGCCAAGTGTTAGGGTTCAGGTATTGAGACCCGTGAGTTATGATTCGTCCGAGGTTCGCTACCTCGTGGAGTTTGTTGACTAAAACCTGATGTAAAGCGGTTGTAGTTGCTGAGTTATTACTTGTCCTTGCTGTGTATGTGATTCCGGATTTAGGTTGTGTTCCATTCACTCTTCTGTGTCATTTTTATGGTATTCCGCTGATACTTGTTGTTTCCTTTCTTATTGCAATTACTGAATTATTAGCCATATTGCGTAGTCTTTATGTAGATATCATATTCTGATGTTCCTATACTTATACTTGTTCAGTTTATTAGACCAGTGATTGTCTCGACTGTTCCTCGTCACTACTCCACCGAGGTTAATCTTGATACTTACTGGGCACCGCTGTGGTGTGCCCATACCACACTTTTGTATATTTTTTTTTGTACAGATCGGGCTGTTTGATCGTTAGTAGCTGTGCGGATTCTTGCTGATGAGACTCCAGGTAAAGCTGCTGCTGCATTCGCAGGCTTCAGAGTCATTATTCACACTATTTTTACTTATTTCCAAACAATTGTATTTAGAAGTTGTAACAAACTCTGTAGAGCTTATGACTTGTACTACCGATTTTGGAAAATTATAAATGTTGTAGAGATTTCTATTTCGAGAATGTTAGATTTTTATATATTACTAGTATTAGTACCCGTGCGATGCACGAACATAAACAACGTCAAATTATGATTTGAATTATTTGAACTATGTGCAAATAACCTTAAAATTAAATCTTCTATGTAGAAATTATAAATAATTATTAGATATTAATTAAGAAGAAGGACATGAAATCATTTTTTAGATTTCATAGTTGATGACATGTTATCTTATTCTATATCGTAATAACCCAGCCCCTTGATTGGCACTTCGTATTTTATTTTATGAACAATATTAAAGAATACTAAATATATAACATTGTGATCTGTCTTGCTTATGCACAATAAATCATATTATTTTAGCAAAATTCTTACTTGCGCTTTGTTTTTCATCTCAAGTTCAAATAAGTCTTATCTTTCTATATTTTTAGATAAATTTTTTCTCTTTTTGTTCTTTGCCTATAATTATTGCATTATTTATTACTTAATATTATTATACTGTAATTTGATCTTTTATTAGCTTATAAATTGACTTAATGTCTTGCTTATGACCCTATTACAACTTGTTTGGATGGTTGTTACATATCGTTTCATAATGTATCGTATCGTATTGTACTGTATCGTTTGATGAATACAATGTTTGGATGGATTATGTCGTTTTGCCCTCATTTAATGGCATCACGCACTAGTAATATGATGAATAAACTTGTAATATTATAAAGAAAAATTATGATACGGTATATAAAAAGGATAGGGTAAATGATAAAATAAAATTATTTAATAATAATGAAGGGTGAGATTGAGAGAAAAAGACAAGTGTAACGACCCGACCGGTCGTTTTAAGCTTTTGCGCTTTGATCGCCAGTTCTCGAGCATGACTTGCCCCGTGTTATGTTTTAAAATTATTTAATAATAATGAAGGGTGAGATTGAGAGAAAAAGACAAGTGTAGCGACCCGACCGGTCGTTTTCCACTGTTTTCAAAACTCAGCCAAGTTTATTTTGCTTTAACACTTGAAATGATATTTCCAATACTATTTTTGGGCCGAGCATCGTGTTTTACCGTTGCCCGAGGGGCCTATGTAATTTTTGACTGAGTAAAGCTGAGGGCCTGTGTTGTGAGGATACTTTTGGATCGGGCTGCACGCCGCAGCAGTGTTATACTGATACTGATATGAGGCCGAGGGCCTAGACTTGATGCCACGAGATGGCTTGATATTGCGCTTGGGCCGTAAGGGGCCCCTCCCGGAGTCTGCACACCCCCAGTGAGCGCCATCGATGATAAATGGATCGGGCTGTACGCCGCAACGATATATGGATCGGGCTGCACGCCGCAGCGATACTAGTACTGTTCTATGTGTTTACTTTATTTCATTTGTCTGCCATTATCTGCTGTCTGTGCTACTTCATGCAATATCTACTTGATTGCCTGGCATTGTCTGATGACTGAGTGTTGTGCCGAGGGGCGGATTTTTGTGCTTATCTGCACTATTTGTTTGCATTTATTTGCGTGACCGCTGGAAAAAAAAGTCATTTTCAAAAGAGGTATAAACTGAGCTAAGATGTTTCTTTAAAGATTCCACAGTTTCACTGTTTTTTTTTTCTCAAAAAGGTTTTGCACTGCTCTATACAGCATGTTGATTTGTTATACGTGATTTCGTACTGCTCAGATGTTATTTACCTTTATTACTCACTAAGTTGGAGTACTCATTTTACTCCCTGCACCTCGTGTGCAGATGCAGGTATTTATCCACCCGTTAGCGGGTTTTGGCTGATCAGAGGCAGAGTTATAGGAGTCAGCGAGGTGACTGCCAGCGTCCGCAACAGCGTTTTTCTCTCTTTTGTTTATTATTCCGATTTTGTATATTTTAGACCTTGTAGTTGGATTTACACTCTAATAGATGCTCGTGATTTGTGACACCCCGATTAGGGTTGTGTTGGGTTGTATTTCCGCTAATTAATATCATAAAATTATATTGAAGCTGCTTGTGAACTGTTTAACTGCTTAAAAGAGGTGCTCTAGAATGGTCTGGCCGGCCTTGTCTTCACGAGAGACGCCATCACGATCGGGGCGGAGTTTGGGTCGTGACAAGTTGGTATCAGAGCCTAGGTTACATAGGTCTCACGAGTCATGAGCAGGTTTAGTAGAGTCTCGCGGATCGGTACGGAGATGTTTGTATTTATCCTCGAGAGGCTGCAGAACTTAGGAAAACTTCACATTCTTGAATTCTTATCGTGCGTCCTTGATTCAGCTTGAAAAGTAACTCCTGAAATTCCTTCCACACGTTCGTATGCGCGCATGAGCGCTCAGTATCAGATGTGCCTTGAGGGCTTGTGATTCCCCAATTGAGGGGCGAGATTTGATCTCTGTGAGTTGATGTTGGGTCAGTCTGGAGGACTTGAGGCTGGATCTTTGCCTATGGCTTGAGCACCGAGGTGCTGATTGTGTGAGCAAGTGTTCTTGAACTTATGTGTTCGGTATTGTCCTTATTAGTGGAAGTGACAGCTGGATAACTTTGTGATGAGTATGTTAGTACTGCGAGATGTATCTATATGACTTGGAAGTGATGAGGAAGGCCTGCTGGAGGATAGAAGAACTATTAAGTGCTGGAAGTTCCAGTCTTGATTCGAGGTATAGTCCCGAGTTATAGGCGTGTGTAAGAAGTCTTTC
>NW_017670313.1:200068-202321 GCF_001879085.1 Nicotiana attenuata
GATTGTTTTCGCTTGGGCTTTGTTCCCTTAGAATATTGTGATGTATTCGCTCTGATTTTGGATAGATTCGACGCGCGTGGAGGCCGATTTGACGAGCAAAGGCGTCGCGAGCTAGAGATTTTGCCGGTTTGAGGTGAGTAATGATTGTAAATGATACTCTGTAGGTTACGAACCCGTATGCACATCGTAGTGCTGCTATGAGGCTAGACACGCGCGTGATTTATGTGGTATATCATATAATTGCAACCTGAGATTGCAGGCATGTTACTACGAGCTTAGTTCGGGTCTATTCAGGAGTATAGTGTGTGATGTCTCTTGATCGTATATGATCGTTGTCACGATAAGTAAAGTGTTGAGTTCCTATGTCCTGTATTTATGGACTAGGACTGGATTGTGAAATTCTCCAGCTACTCGATGCTATATGACCCTATGTGAGAGTAGCCTGACGTGGGATCAACCCTTGGGTTATGCGTCGTAAGGTTATTCAGCGAGTGTTGGCTTCTTAGCAACGGAAGTCTGATTGGCACGTCAGACTCGAGGACGGGATAAACCGTTACGTGTTAAGTTGGTGGGACGGAACACGTACCTTAACTGGACCATGACCGGCTCGTTTTGAGACTCTTCGACTTATCGCCCATTAGTCGGTGCATGACATGCCCCTGTGTATCGTATTATGAAACCTTGATTAAATCACTGGACTGGTTTCAGGAAAATTGGAATGATGAATTTGACAGGAAGACGTCTCAGTTGAAAGGCTTGGCTGTACTAGGACAGGTATTGACCACATAGAGTTGCACTTATTTGTGTTCGAGCAATCGTGATCGGCTGTACATTCTTATGTTTGAGTTAGGCTTACGGTCTGAGGTAATTTAGACTTCAAGCTGCAGCGCCGATCGAATCATGTTCAGAAGACCAGTGCGAAGGACTTGTTGGCTTGAATTGAGCCAACAGTTAAAGTAATTTTGGCGAATTCACAAGCTTCGATACGACGATGTTTAGATACCGGAGGTCGAACGAAATTCGAGAGTTAGCATGCTACGCTTGCGTATATGTCATTTCGTAGTGTGTGCAAAACTTTCAGGTTTATATCGGACGTCGTCTTTCAATGGGGCGCTTTTTGATCGAAACGTGTACTCTTCGGAAGTTTGTGGAAAACTTACGCTTGAATTCGCGAGGGGTGTGGGGGAGGGGGGGTTATGTCACAATTTTGAGTGCAATGTGGATTGGCTTGTGAGGATGTTTTGAATGATTGGACACCAAGTATCTGAATGATGTGTTATGGATCATGTTTGCTGTATATTTTGAGTCTGAAAATGGAACATTCTCCTGAGGGACCTCGGGTGAATGTTTTCGGCTGCAGATCAATTGAACCATTTTCATTATGTATAGCATGTTGATACACTGTCTCGCAGAAATTCGCGATCTTCCCGCTGCCAGAAGAATTAGCTTGCGATGCGTGAGTCCCTTCGCGATCCGTAGAAGGACATGGCCTGAGTTTGCTTCGCGTTCGCGTTCGAGTTCTCGCATTTTTCGAGAGGGCCTTTGATCTTGTGCTTCGCCCGTTCGCGTGCATGTTTTGCGTTCGCGTTATAAGTAATGGGGTCCAGCGGTTTTGTTCTTTCGCGTTTCGCATTCAGTGGGTCGCGTTCGCAATAGATCTGGGAATACAAAGCATCGCATTTCACAGTTAGTATCGCCGTTCGCATAGTGTATTTTGAAGTCTTGGAAATTTTGGCTCTTCGCGATCGCGAGGCTTGGCCAGCGATCGCGATGAAGGAAGTTCAGTTGCTGGGCAGAAAGTTTATAAACATTTTCATCCGCGGAGTTTTTTAGTCATTTTTCCACCATAGTTGATAATTTGAGAGCTTCTTGGGAGAAAGTTGAAGAGGGATTTCAAGGAGAAGTTGATTGGCAGGTAATTCGTATGAGCCTCAAAAAACTAGTGATTATATTGTGAAATTAACCTATGAAATTCATGGAAACTTGAACAAAAATGAGAACTAGGGCTTGGAATTGTAGGGAATTTTAAATTGCGCGATTGAGGGGTCATTTGGACTCGCGATTTTTGGTGTCTTTATATGGAAGAGACTTCGTAGAGTGATAAGGAATCTAATGATTGTGATTCTGAGTTTCGAGAAGTGGGGTACGCGGTGCTCGGGTTTTTGCTAAATGATCGGCGATTTTTGATATTTTTCGATTGTTTCGCTTGGGCTTTGTTCCCTATAGAATATTGCTGAATGTATTCGCTCTGAT
>NW_017670313.1:202346-296165 GCF_001879085.1 Nicotiana attenuata
TTTTGGATAGATTCGACGCGCGTGGAGGCCGATTTGAGGGGCAAAGGCGTCGCGAGCTAGAGATTTTGCCGGTTTGAGGTGAGTAATGATTGTAAATGATATCCTGAGGGTTTGAAACCCCGGATTGCACATCGTAGTGCTGCATTGAGGCTAGACACGCGCTGGATGATGAGCATGGGGTCTTTTACTGTTGGGGATGGTGACTTGGTCCGTCCCGATTGATGATTTTACCGCATATTTGACTAAAATTTATTTGTTATCATCATGATTTAGGCTGATTGCCATATTTGGGCTTCGTGCCAATTATCTGAACCCCTTCGGGGATGGTTGTTGATATTTCTCCATTGTTTTGATTTTATACTTGAACTCAGTCATGTATTTTCCACTGTTTTCAAAACTCAGCCAAGTTTATTTTGCTTTAACACTTGAAACGATATTTCCAATACTATTTTTGGGCTGAGCATCGTGTTTTACCGTTGCCCGAGGGGCCTATGTGATTTTTGACTGAGTAAGGCTGAGGGCCTGTGTTGTGAGGATACTTTTGGATCGGGCTACACGCCGCAGCAGTGTTATACTGATACTGATATGAGGCCGAGGGCCTAGACTTGATGCCACGAGATGGCTTGATATTGCGCTTGGGCCGTAAGGGGCCCCTCCCGGAGTCTGCACACCCCCAGTGAGCGCCGTCGACGATAAATGGATCGGGCTGCACGCCGCAGCAATATATGGATCGGGCTGCACGCCGCAGCGGTACTAGTATTTTTCTATGTGTTTACTTTATTTCATTTGTCTACCATTATCTGCTGTCTGTGCTACTTCATGCAATATCTACCTGATTGCCTGGCATTGTCTGATGACTGAGTGTTGTGCCGAGGGGCGGATTTCTGTGCTTATCTGCACTATTTGTTTGCATTCATTTGCGTGACCGCTGAAAAAAAGTTATTTTCAAAAGAGGTATAAACTGAGCTAAGATGTTTCTCTAAAGATTCCACAGTTTCACTGTTTTTTTTTTCTCAAAAGGGTTTTGCACTGCTCTATACATCATGATGATTTGTTATACGTGATTTCTTACTGCTCAGTTGTTATTTACCTTTATTACTCACTGAGTTGGAGTACTCACTTTACTCCCTGCACCTCGTATGCAGATGCAGGTATTTATCCATCCGTTAGCGGGTTTTGGCTGATCAGAGACAGAGTTATAGGAGTCAGCGAGGTGATTGCCAGCGTCCACAACACTGTTTTTCTCTCTTTTGTTCATTATCCCGGTTTTGTATATTTTAGACCTTGTAGTTGGATTTACACTCTAATATATGCTCGTGACTTGTGACACCCCGATTAGGGCTGTGTTGGGTTGTATTTCCGCTAATTAATATCATAAAATCATATTTAAACTGCTTATGAACTGTTTAACTGCTTAAAAGAGGTGTTCTGGAATGGTCTGGCTGGCCTTGTCTTCACGAGAGGCGCCATCACGACCGGGGCGGAGTTTGGGTCGTGACAACAAGGTAACGATGCGACCACACCAAATCGGTCGTTACATAAAGTGGCACATTTCATCGTTGCGTAACGACGGATTTAACGATACGATATAATAAAATTTAAGTAACAATCAAAACAAACATTGTATTTAAAGTAATAATACGATACAATACAATAGGTAACAACCATCCAATGTAATAATCATCAGTAAATATAATTTTTTTATGCTTAAAGTTTAATGTATTCTTACTCTATTATTCTCTTACTCGGAACTCTTTCATCATTCACATTTATCAATAATATTTTTGAGTATTATTTAGTAATTTAATTCAAAGATTTTAAACAAATTTAAAATATAAGTGTTACCATACTATCCATATTTTCCTCTTTATACCTTCTCTGCCCTACTAAAAAAATATAATTAGCTTTTCACACATTTTTTTTGGTTGATACTCAAATAGTATCACGTTTTATCTAAAAATATAATTTTTAATTAGTCTAAAAAGTAATACATAATTCCTTTTATTGTTTCAAATCTATTAAATTTTTTATATAACGTGCAACTAAATTTTCTTTCTCTTTTAGTTTCAAGATAAAAAATAGCTTTTAATTTTTATTAGTTAAATTACTTACATGAGATATTTATTTAGTATATTAAATTTTTAATTTGGTATCAAATTCTTATTTTTCTTTATCTAGCAAAACTTGAATTTTCTGATCATTTCCATATTTTGAGCGTTCTCATCATAACTTTAAGAACTTTCAAATCTGAAGTTCAAATAGTCTTTTCCTTAATTTTTCTTAATTATGCTATAATGTTATCTAACATGTAATATTATCATATTTTCATGTAATTTTTTAATTAAATTTACACTTTATTTGATATTCTTGTCCACTACTATTTTTTTAATATAATATAGATAGATATGTAATTATTTAATATTAAATTAAATATTTATTTTATTGTTAAACTATTGCTTGAAAATTTTAAATTATTTAAATTTATCATTAATATTTTTAAGTATTGTATACTTGCTTTATTTTATTTTCTAAAGTAATTCTTAGTAAAAGTATTGTCACATTATTTCTAGTTCATTTTTATTATTTAATTTTTAAATTTTTTTTATCTATTAGACGTTAGTTATGTGGCCTTATCCACATGCATGCCATTTCCCATTATACTTCAACAAAATTTTCACATCTCAAATTTAAATAAGTTTTAACCTTCTTTTTGAATGATGAATTTTTTGATTTTTTTTCTCTATTTGTTCTTTGGTTTTGCTATTATATTGTTAAATACTTAATTTTATTACATTGTCATGTGCCTTTTCATTAGTTGTCTGAATTTAATTTCTATTTTTACCATGTTAAGATTTGTTCTTATTTAGTTTAAATATTTTATCATATAAATATTTATTACGTCACGACCCAAAATTCACTAAGGGTCGTGATGGCGCCGGACACCGTTGTCAGGCAAGCCAACCAAAATACTTAATTAAATTCTCGTTTTAATACTCTTGAAATCTATGATTTTTCCTCCAAATGTACCAATAAAAAGATAATCGCTTTAATTAAAATTAAATGATAAGCAATTAATACAACATACTTCATAACCATCCCAGAACCCGGTGTCACAAGTGTATGAGCAATTTTTAGGAA
This sequence comes from Nicotiana attenuata, assembly GCF_001879085.1. NCBI lineage: Eukaryota > Viridiplantae > Streptophyta > Magnoliopsida > Solanales > Solanaceae > Nicotiana > Nicotiana attenuata. The sequence continues at coordinate 205,485 of NW_017670313.1, forward strand.
TTTGAAAAAAGTACAACAGTTGTTCAGAACACAAAGGGGACAGGAAATAAATACAGAAATCTGAAAGAGACTTGCTGGCTGCGGGTCGCCTCGAGGAAATACAGCTCGCTTAGTCTCCGGGTTGCCCGTGCTGCTACCCCCAATAGGCCAGTAGAAGTACCTGTACCTGTGCAACAAAAATGCACAGCAAATGTAGCATGAGTACGAAAACAACGTGTACTCCGTAAGTATCCCGCCTAATCTCGAAGAAGTAGAGACGAGAGGTCGACTTCGACACTTACTAGTGGTCCAATAATGTTATATCAATAATATATTAATCCGTGGATTTTTATAAACATGATTGTGACTCAATAGGTTGAAACAAGTAAACCAGTCTTTCTTTTATAGGAAATTTCCAAATTCCTTTTCGTCATTAATGCATATATTCTTAAGCTAGGAAGAGGCAATAACAACTTCAATAAGTTCCAAGGCAAATAATACAAGCATGCGCAAATCATGCCGAGGACGTACGACCCGATCCAACAATATTTAAACTGTGCACTGCCAGAGCATCGAATGGCGCGAACCATAGATGCATCTATTTAATCTATTCCAGAATTTAAACACGCACAGACAGTCAATCAAGAAGTCATCAGGAAATAATTATCCAAAGAAAACCAATTCTCTTTTAACAATTTAGAAAAAAAAATAAAGTTTAATTCTTTTTAGAAATTCATTTACCAAGTTAATAGGATTTAAGCGATTCAACTGTCAATAAGGTTACAGATATTCCAAGTATAGCATGCTTTTGGATCCTAGACTACCCGGACTTACACATATTAGTAGCAATGCACGGACTCTCGTCACCTCGTGCGTTCGTAGCCCCCACAATTAGGAGCACATAACCAATTATTTCACATATGGGGACAATTCCCTCTTACAAGGTTAGAAAGGAGACTCACCTCGCTCCGAAGATCCGTAACCGGCCTTCCACGCCCTTCCGAAGACTCAAATTGATGCACAACGCTCCCAACTAGCCAATAATTATGCGAATCCATTAATATATGCTCAATTACTCATTACAATCCAATTTATAACAATTCCTAATCCCCGATCTAAAAGTTGATAAAATCGCCCTCGGGCCCATGTGCCCGGATTCCGAAAATTGTCGAAGATTAAGCTTACCCATAACCCCACGAACTCAAACATATAATTTACTCTCAATTTCTTACCCAAAATCGTGGTCAAATTCCAAGAATATTAATTTTTTAGGTTTTCCTCAAACCCCCAAATTTCTACCAAAGAAGTTCGCCTACAGACGCTTATATAAAGGTATATAAAAGTGTATAAGATGTGTTTATGCACTCATATACACTATTATACAAGATTACATAATTATGCAAAAAACTGACTTCGTCTTCTTCCTTGCGTCTTTTCTGAAATTTAACTCAAATCTTGTTCAAATCTACTCCAATTCACTTCAAATTTAAATTTTGAACTCCTTTTGATATTTTCAATGTAACGACCCGACCGATCATTTTGCTTTCTAGAACCCCATCCCCCTAAATAAGAATTTCCGTACTTGCTTTTACTGATTTATGACTTGCGGAGATGGTTAGTTCGGGATTTGGCAGAGTTCAAGTTGAAATCGGAACACTTTGTTCCTTAAGGTTGGCTTAAAAGGCCAAGTTTGACTTCGGTCAATATTTTGAGTAAACGACCTCGGAATCGAGATTTGATGGTTTCAATAGGTTTCTATGATGATCTGAGCGTATATTCGGATCGGGTTTTGAATGACCCGCGAGCATTTTGGTGCCTAATAGTGAAAGTTGGTTCATGAAGGTTTTAGAAGTTCTTTAAATTTGGTTTGGAGAGGGTTTTGATGATATCGAGGTCCAAACAAAATTTCGAGATTGGGAATAATTCTGTAATGTCATTTAAGACTGGCACGCAAAATTTGGGGTCATTCCGAGTAGTTTAAGTACGTTTCGGCGCATCAGGAGTAAGAACTTAATGTTCTTATGTTTGATTCAATTGGTTTTGGGGCGAAATTCTTAGTTTTAATGTTGTTTCGGGCATTCTGAGAGTTCGAACGAGTCCATTTTATGATTCCAAACTTGTTGGTATGTTCGGGCGCGGCCCCGGGGGCCCCGAGTGTCAATCGGACGAGGCTCGGACCAAGTTGAAAACTTGGAGCAAGAGCTGAAGCTCCCCAGACCTGTCATAATCGCACCTGCGCTTAGCCGGCCGCAGGTGCGATCCAAGACTCGCAGAAGCGGCCAAGGAAGGGCAGTCGAGTTTCCGCAGGTACGGCCCATCCTTCGCAGAAGCGGGACGGCAGAAGCGGAAACCCTTCCGCTGATGCAACGCCAGCCGGCCCAGGGGTGTTCCGTAGAAGCGGACTTTTGCCCGCAGAAGCGCGAGTGCAGATGCGGCCCGATGACCGCAGGTGCAGAAATCGCTGGAGGCAGTGGACTTCATTTAATACCGTACTTGGGCATTTTTAGCTCATTTATTTCATTTTGGGGCGATTCTTGGAGCTCTTAGAGAGGGGATTTCACCTAACACTTTGAGGTAAGTAATTCCTACACAATGTGAGTTGTATACATAGTTTATGGGTAGATTATAACATGTAAATTGGTAGAAATCATGGGTTTAGGTGAAAACTTAGGGTTTTGATAAAAATGAGATTCTACCACAAAAATGATTATGAAACTTAGTGAAAATAATATATTCATGTTCCTAAGATTATGGATGATAATTTTCTTGAAAATGTTTCGAAATCTGGGCACATGGGCTTGAGGGTGAATTTTAGAAACCTTACATTTAGGTGTCACGACCCAAAATCTACTAAGGCTCGTGATGGCGCCGGACACCGCTGTCAGGAAAGCCAACCAAAATACTTAATTAAATTCTCGTTTTAAATATTTCCGAAATCACTTCTTTTATACATTTAAACAATACATAGTAAATTCCACTGAATAAATAATGAAATATTTAACAACTTTTAAAATTTATGAATAAACCCATAGACATCCCAGAACCCGGTGTCACAAGTGCATGAGCAATTTCTAAGAAATAATGTAATACAACAACCGTCCGGAATACAATGGTGGACGGAAAATAAATACAGTAATTGAAAGAGACTTGCTGGTTGCGGGTCATCTCGGGAAGTGCAGCTCACTTAAGTCTACGCATCAACCAAGCTGCTACGCCCACTAGGCCACTAGAGATGCATGTGCTTGTGCAACAAAAATGCACAGAAGTGTAGTATGAGTACGAAGACAACGTGAACCCAATGAGTATCCCGTCTAATCTCGAAGAAGTAGAGACGAGAGGTCGACTTCGACACTTACTAGTGGTCCAATAATGTTATATCAATAATATATTAAATTGTGAATTTTTATAAACATGATTGTAATTCAATAGGTTGAAGCAAGTAAACAATTCTTTCTTTTATAGGAAATTTCCAAATTCCTTTTCATCATTTATACATATATTCTTAAGCCGGGAAGAGGCAATAACAACTTCAATAAGTTCAAGGCAAGCAATACAAGCATGCGCAAATCATGCCGAGGTCGTATGGCCCGATCAATCAATATTTAAACTGTGCACTGCCAGAGGGTCGAATGGCGCGAACCATAGATGCATCTATTTAATCTACGGAGGCGTTCGGCCCGTTCTAGAATTTAAACACGCACAGACAGTCAATCAAGAAGTCATCAGGAAACAATTATCCAAAGAAAACTAATTCTCTTTTAACAATTTAGAAAAATAAAGTTTAATTCTTTTTTAGAAATTCATTTACCAATTCGATAGGATTTAAGCAATTCAACTGTCAATAAGGTTACAGATATTCCAAGTGTAGCATGCTTTTGGGTCCTAGACTACCCGGGCTTACACATATTAACAGCTACGTACGGACTCTCGTCACCTCGTGCGTACGTAGCCCCCACAAATAGGAGCACATAACCAATTATTTCACCTATGGGGACAATTCCCTCTTACAAGGTTAGAAAGGAGACTCACCTCGCTCCGAAGATCCATAACCGGCCTTCCACGCCCTTCCGAAGAGTCAAATTGATGCACAACGCTCCAAAACTAGCCAATAAGTATGCAAATCCATTAATATATGCTCAATTACTCATTACAATCCAATTTATAACAATTCCTAACCCCGATCGAAAAGTTAAAAAAAATGCCCTCGGGCCTACGTGCCCGGATTCCAAAAAATTTCGAAAAATAAGTTTACCCATAACCTCACGAACTCAAATATATAATTTACTCTCAATTTTATACCCAAAATCGTGGTCAAAATCCAAAATATCCATTTTCTAGGTTTTCCCTCAAACCCTAAGTTTCTACCAGTTTTCATGCTCAAATCTGAAACAAAACCATGTATTTAACGTCTAATGAGTGGGAAAAACATACCTTGACATAGATGAAGAAAATCTCTCTTCCGAAAGCTCCAAAATTGCCCAACCCGAAGTGAAAATGGGTGGAAATAAGCCTAAACTCGATTTTTAAAGATAGCTCACTGCCTCCAGTCCTTTTGCACATGCGCTCTATTGACCGCTTCTGTGGTCCCGCAGGTGCGGACCAATTGCCGCTTCTGCGGTCTTCCTCCAAGCCATCAACTTCCGCATCTGCGCTTCTCCTTCCGCAGGTCGCTCCCGGATCTGCAGCAAAATGACCGCATCTGCGGTCCCAGCCTAGCCGTCCATTTTCGCTTCTGCAGCTCCGCACCTGCGGCCCTAGTTTCGCAGGTGCGGTTACACCAACAACCAACAACTTCAGCGTTTTCCAAAATTCCATTTTCGATCCGTTAACCACCCGGAATCCACCCGAGGCCCTCGGGACCCCAACCAATCATACAACCAGTCCCAAAACACATTACGGACTTGATCGAGGCCTCAAATCATATCAAACAACGCTAATACCATGAATCGCACTCCGATTCAAGCTTAATGAACTTTAAAATTTCAAACTTCGACTTTCGATGTTTAAACCTATCAAATCACGTCCGATTGACCTCAAATTTTGCACACAAGTCATATTTGACATTACAGACCTACTCCAACTTTCGAAATCGGATTCCGACCCTGATATCAAAAAGTCCACTTCCGGTCAAACTTGTCAAAAACCTTCAAATTTCTATCTTTAGCTAAATGACTCCAAAATGACCCACGGACCTCCGAATTCACTTCTGATCGCGCTCCCAACACCAGAATAACTATACGAGCTACTCCCAGACTCGGAATCCCGAACGGACATTGATAACACTAAAATTCACTTCAACCCAAACTTGTGAGATTTCTTCCAAAATGCTAACTTCCACAATAGGCGCCAAAACGCTCCCGGGTTATCCAGAACCCGATCCGGGCATACGCCCAAGTTCAAAATCATCATACGAACTTGCTGGAACCTTCGAATCCTGATTCCGATGTCATTTACTCAAAATTCTAATCCTAGTTAATTCTTTCAACTTAAAGCTTCCGAAATGAGAATTCTCTTTCCAAATCCACTCCGAACTTCCCGAAATTCAATTCCGACCACGCGTACAAGTCATAATATCTGAAATGAAGCTGCTCATAGCCTCAAAGTGCTGAACAGCCGCTAGAGCTCAAAACGACCTATCGGGTCGTTACATTCTCTCCCACTTAAACATACGTTCGTCCTCGTATGTGCTAGGAACTGTGCTGGGGTTGTCCGAAATCACTGTTTAACACCTCGGGCACCTACCCGTGCTACCAAAACTCACCTGGGCACCCTAGCTCGATCAATCTGAAGGTATCCTTTTCCCCTTAAGGAAGTAAGCCTTAGAGCCCAGTTCCAACATCCGGAATTCTCTGCCAGGCCTGTTCCAACATACGTTCACCGTATCAATAACTACACGCAGTACCAAAACATGACTGCGTACCTTAGCTGAATTCACAACTTGCACCACTTTACTCACAGGACCACAATAACATTCTCCGATCAAATAATTCGAAATTCGACGAATCTGATGCTCCCATTGCACCTCATGACCTACATAGGTCTTGCTCTAACTCTTACAATACCGCCACGACGGAAGAGATGTGTAGAAATTCATAACCTACTGCCGCATTCAACAAATCATTGAGTCTATACTCCTGACAAGAACCCTCGCTTCATTCTGAACCAAATAATGGTCTTTGCTCCTTATATACTTCATATAATCAGATTGCACTAATCCTAAATCCATTGATCTCGTCTCACCCAGTACGAACTGCTCAGGAAATAAGCCACCCGGACATGATCAAAAGTCTCATATGATGCCCCAACGTGCCAATAGGCCACCCATTCGAACGGGATACAAAGGGAAACGAACTCTAGAAGGAACTACTCGACTGGTGCAACTAATATGAACTTTCCTCAGAAAATGGGAAACAAACACACATAAGATGAGGTATGAAGACTGTATTCAACATCACACTGTTGCGGCGCGCAACCCGATCCAAATAACATACCCATGGCGGCGTGCCACCCGATCCACACATAACACTCACCTAAGGAGATGCACATCGAGCTAAATTGCTCATTACAACAAAATACCGAATATCGGTCACAAGCACGCTAAGTGCATAATACCATCCCTGAGGGGACATATAGCGCTATAAGCTACAAAACTCAAGCACAAATGAGGTGTGATATACGATCTGAATCTCAAGAGCCATTTTGCTCATATAACATCATCTCTACGCGGAACCTCAACACATAAGCAATTCACCAAGCCGTCTCACAACTCACACGGCGCAATGTATCATTACATGAAATAACTGACGACGAAATAACACCCTGACTACTCTTCCATATGGAGCGCATTACTGAAATGAACACATCTGGCCTGATATAGAGCCCATATTCACATTTGAATCCATCCACAGACCTCAAGTTGATTCTAATCGCACTGAACTAGGCTAATAACCTTTCAAAAGTCCATAATAACTCCCTTTTCTCTCATAACACATAAGAACAACCATCATAACTGGAGTAATCATCCAGAGTCCACAACTCAATAAATTGAGTGCCCTCCAGGCATTAATTCCCAAATCAACGATATCACCACAATCTTCATACTTGGTTCAACTCTTCAACCAATCAAGTGACTACATGCCACACTTATACAACTTTCCCATAGGGCACGCTCCCACAATCTTCCGTAACAGATAATAGGTCTGTACATCCAAACCACCGGCCGCACTAACGCTAAAAGCGATCAAGAATCCTTAACCGGGATGCAAAGCCTTTTTCACAAAACACCGATCTCAGGTGACGCTGAAGGCAATACCAACTTACTTTAAACATCAAAACTACTTCCTTGCTCATCCGAGCTCGCGGCATCCTTGTTAACATTGAATTGCAACCTTGATCCTTACTTCAAATTCCATACTGCTCACTGCACCCAACATGCCAATATTCAATAGAACACGATTTCCATCAGAACTCCGGAACCACTAATAGATTGATGCTTCATCATATAAAAACCTTTCACTTAACTCATTTCAGGAGAACCATCGCCACACGCAGGTGAATTCTCATAACCACAGAATATGCAAATCTCTAAGTAGTGGTCTAAACCACCATAACCCTTCCGGGATCAGCCTACACGTAACATGCCATAACAGTAGAATACTCCTGAATAACATCAATTACGGCGACCGACAAGCCTCGCGCGTATCGCCACAAATCACTTGCATAATTTGCTGAAGGAACTGATTACTACCACCAATACGCCAATTCAACTATGGATAACCAGTCTATCTTCTTCCAATTTATCCTTGATTGACTTAGAATTAATAACTCCATTCAACACATAACACACTTCATCCACACTCATCCCAAGTGACCGTGAATCACGAGACCATACTATCTCAAATCCCACGAACCATTTCATACCTCCCAATTGCTACACTACAGGTCAAAACATCATAGTTAATTCTGGGCACCTTCTCATAAGCTGCTACAAAGCTTGATTCTTAACTATACCTATAGGCTTGAAATCATTAGGCACCATGCTTTAGCCTTTCGAATTCACTAGGACCGTTGTTGAGAGCCACCCGCTCTGACTTGGTCCCGAATATAATCAACTCTATGATTCTTCTAGCACATGCATACCCTCTCGACGAAGCACCCAGCAGAATCACTTCCCTTGAAACCCGCACTTACGCAAGGAATAAATCCTGAATCCTTCCCCAAGTCTGAACATGAGCCAATAAGGCCAACCCTAGCACACCTTTAACAATTCCTTTGCTCAAATTATCACTTATGCTCTTTTCCCGTAGCTGAAATAACTTACCAATACGCCGATAACCCGAAACCTCACAAGGAGATAACCATACAACCCATTCGTAGGCTGTGGGACTCTCCCACTTAGCTTGAAGCCACTATTACACAACTCTGAAATTCACCAGGATTCCTTATCTCTTATTGACATAACCATGTGCAATCGACCGCAAAAATTCTCGGAATCTTTCAATAAAACCCCTTTTTATACTCTGAATCATCAACCACATTCGCACGATCAATCTCTTTGCGCTATAACCATCAGAATTCTTCGCAGAAGTTTCGCCAACCACGCGACCGCTAACCTGCTCACAGGGAATAACCACCCTGTGGAAATCACTCTCCGACATCTTCCAACGTCGTTGCACGGGTACAATTACTGCGACATCAATGACCCATCATGAGTCCGAGCTCACTCTCTAGCTGCACCAGTCCATTCACTCCTCGTGGACATCAATTAAATGTGCGGCAACATCCTTCCAATTCAAAGTTAGGTTGTATGCTCTTCATTTCAAGCAGCTCCTTTCCGTTATATCAAATCTCCTGCCGCAAAATAGTCCACACTTCAAATTAATCCGTAGGCCCTAATCACCAATCACTAAAATTCCCAAATCACTCCAAACTCTCATTAAGGTGTGTGGTCCTCCTACCACAAGCCCATATGCAGCTCTGCCACTCTCCCACTTTGGCGAAACTCACCCCCTTTAGTCGACTACTCGACCTTCGCTTCTTATACCTGGACTTCTAAAAATTTAACCACCGCTTGACCCTTCCCGCATGTCCTTCCTCATTCTTTGCTTCTCCGCTGATGCCTTAGATCAAAACCCATCGCGATAGCACCTGAACCAACAGACTGTTATTAACTTTACACCTTTTCGAGGATCATCTTTCCCGCCGTTGACATTAGAAACACCGATTCCATCCTGAATCACCGCACCCCGCGATCTCTAACAATCACTTCTTCAATAATGTCTCACAATATCCTGCTTCAAAGGAGAATTGTAGAAGATCATAACACTGGCAAACTTAGTACATTCAACAGGTATAACGACACCTCAACACAGATGAAAATTCCACCACGCTTGCTAATACCAAGCCTCGTTACCCCATAAACCCAAATCTTAACATTCTTAGCCCGATTGCCTTTCCCCTGCCGGGAATAAACTACCGAATCCCTAGATCATGCACTGAGTAAACCTCCCTTCAATTCATTCACGGCCCCCACACGTAGGCAAACATCCTACAATCATATCCATACCGCGGAACAATCATTCATAAGCATCATGGCAACTTGTTCCTAGCCTCAGGGCTCTCAGAAGTACCGTTATTGAGCTGAAACGACAGAACATCCTTCCACAAGGCGACAATAATAGCTCAAACAACCCCGTAGGGAGAAACACCCCGCACCACGTTCGTAGTACCATTACAATCCTTCAATTCTCGATTTATTACCAGTGGTTCACGTCGAGTAAAATTGAGTAGGAAGGAAACAAGGGCATAAGCCTCAAGGAATCAAATCGCACGATGAGGAATCAAGAAGGGAAGTACTCCTAACAGCCCAGTAGCCTCCCGAAGATAAGTACAGACGTCTTCGTACCGATCCGCGAGACTCTAGTAGACTTGCTCATGACTCGTGAGACCTAAGGGAACCTAGTGCTCTGATACCATGTTGTCACGACCCAAAATCCACTAAGGGTCGTGATGGCGCCGGACGCCGCTGTCAGGCAAGCCAACCAAAATACTAAATTAAATTCTCGTTTTAAATATTTCCGAAATCATTTCTTTTATACGTTTAAACAATACATAGTAAATTCCACTGAATAAATAATGAAGCATTTGACTACTTTTAAAATTTCTGAATAAACCCATAGACATCCCAGAACCCGGTGTCACAAGTGCAAGAGCAATTTCTAAGAAATAATGTAATACAACAACCGTCCAGAATACAATGTTGGACGGAAAATAAATACAGTAATCTGAAAGAGACTTGCTGGTTGGGGGTCGTCTCGGGAAGTGCAGCTCACCTATGTCTCCGTATCAACCATGCTGCTACGCCCACTAGGCCACTAGAGATGCATATGCCTGTGCAAAAAAAAAATGCACACAAGTGTAGTATGAGTACGAAGACAACGTGTACCCAATGAGTATCCCGTCTAATCTCGAAGAAGTAGAGACGAGAGGTCGACTTCGACACTTACTAGTGATCCAATAATGTTATATCAATAATATATTAAATCGTGGATTTTTATAAACATGATTGTAATTCAATAGGTTGAAGATGGTAAACAATTCTTTCTTTTCTAGGAAATTTCCAAATTCCTTTTCTTCATTTATACATATATTCTTAAACCGGAAATAGGCAATAACAACTTCAATAAGTTCAAGGCAAGCAAAACAAGGATGCGCAAATCATGCCGAGGTCGTACGGCCCGATCCAACAATATTTAAACTTGCACTGCCAGAGGGTCGAATGGCGCGAACCATAGATGCATCTATTTAATCTACCGAGGCGTTCGGCTTGTTCCAGAATTTAAACACGCACAGACAGTCAATCAAGAAGTCATCATGAAACAATTATCCAAAGGAAACCAATTCTCTTTTTACAATTTAGAAAAATGAAGTTTAATTCTTTTTTAGAAATTCATTTACCAATTCGATAGGATTTAAGCAATTCAACTGTCAATAAGGTTACAGATATTCCAAGTGTAGCATGCTTTTGGGTCCTAGACTACCCGGACTTACACATATTAGTAGCTATGCTTTTGGAAACAATGTTTGTTTTGATTGTTTATTTAAAATTGATTGTATCGTATTGTTAAATCTATTGTTCAGTGAACAACCAAAAGCCCCATTTTTTGAAACAACCAATTTGGTTTGGTGGGATTGTTTGGTATTTTTTTTTCCAATTATGCCCTTACTTATTACTCTATAATTTTATTTTATCCTTTATCTTTTTTTTATTTTAACTCCAAATCTCCAACTTATTGACCTACTTTATCCACGTCCATCTTTTCCTGAGTTTGTTTGTGTCGTTCTTTAATTTTCATCCAAATCTCTGTTCGTTTCTTTATCCCTTTCCATCGTACTAGTTTTTTTTTTGTTTTGTTTTTGCTAATGATAGTTAATTTTTTTCCCCCAAGTTTTTGCTCTTGTTTCTAAGCTACATAATTGGTGATAAATTAGTAGAAAGGGGTTTCTTAAATTATTTTTATACGTAATTCTTGATAATTTTTTTTAAAACAATTGAGGATATTTCAGTAAACTTATCAATTATAGTATAGTACGATACAGTCAAACCGAACAACAAAAATGTTATTTAACAACAGCAAACGTACAATCTATCCAAATATTGTATCAATAAAATGATACAGTACAATATAATACAATACAGTACAATACATTATAAAACGATATGTAACAATAATCAAAACATAGCGTAAGTTAAGAGGGCGCGTATGTATTTGGCCAAAGAAAAATATAGAAGGAAAAAGGGGAAAAAAGAAATAAACAAAGTATATAGCATTAGGGGCCTAGGACAAATCGGAACGGCAGTTACATCTATCAATGGAAGGCCTGGGAGAGATCAGGAAGCTATTCAGGCGTTGGAGTTTTGAGGTGTATTACTATCAAAAGGAAAATTATTATAATTCTGAAAGGAAAGCCGGTTATAGACCTGTGCTTAACTCGTTCCTATGTATCTCTTCTAATTTGGAGGAAAGCTTGGCCAAGTATAATAAGTTTATCTCTCTTGATTTTTGTGTTTTTTTTTTTTTTTGAATATATAATTTCTTCGATTTTGTCTACTCCTGTTTGATGAACAGGATATCATTGTTAACCATTTGTTTATGAATTCCAAATACGATGAGATGAGATGGCTAGTTCTTCATTTGCGCATTCTTATATTTCTTCTACTATCTGTAGGTCTCTTTGGGCAATGATGTTATATTTCTTATATCCATTAGGTAAAGTAACTAAAAAAGGTTTAGGTAAGGGAACAAGATTGTGAAGTAAGTGTTTGTGTGGAGTTATGTGATTAGTTTCCCCTGAGTCTAATATCCAAGGGTTTATGCCTAACTGAGAAGTTGCACATATATGAGAATTGTCAGAATTAACATCATAGGCAGTAAACAAACCTGCAAAATGGGCAAATCCAGAATTTTCAGCAGAAAAAACTTCAGAATTGGGACCAGGAGATACTTGAACTTGTTGAAATAATGACATCAGATGTTGATATTGTTCTTTTGTGAACCCATAAGAAGATTTGTCAGAAGGATGGGAGGCAGAAATACTTGGTAAGCCATGGGAAATGTCACTTTGAACACAAGAGGCTGACTTCTTGTTCTTGGTGAATTTGAAGTCTGCAGGGAACCCATGTAGCCTGTAGCACTTGTCCACAGAGTGACCAGGTTTCTTGCAATACTTGCAAGAAATAGAAGACATATTCTTTCTTGAATCAAAATATACCTTTTGTGTAAAATTTCTATTTGTAGTGTGAGGGGTTGAAGATACAGAGAAAGAAGCAGAATCAGTGGAGAAGCTTGGAGTAGTTGATGGAGTTTCCCTCTGAATTTCATCCTGTTGTAGAAGAGAGTAAGACTTGCTGATAGGTGGAAGGGGACTCATGATCATTATTGCACTCTTTACAGTGGAGTAGGAGTCATTGAGGCCATTTAAGAATTGGAAAAGCTGTTGATCCTCTATGAACTTAGGAAGAGCTCCACAGAAACATATAGGTCCTACATATGAGGAGTTTAATTCATCCCAAAGAGTTCTAAGTTTGGTGAAATATATGGCAATGTCTGAAGATCCTTGAACAGTTCCACTTATTTCTCTCTGAATTTGGAGGTATTTGGATCCATTTGATTGGCCAAATCTCTCATTGATATCAGTCCAAACTTCTTTGGCAGTTCTGAAGCACATAACACTGATAGCAATATCTCGAGATACAGAATTGGTGATCCAAGCTTTCACCATATCGTTGCATCTCTCCCAGTATTGGTAATAAGGTGAATCAGTGCTGGGTTGATTAATCCTACCATCTAAAAGCCCTAACTTATTTTTGGCTGAAAGAGAAGTGAGCATACTGCTCCTCCAAAGCAAGAAACCATGGCCATCAAATGGTACAGGTACCAATTGGCTACCAGGACTATCAGAGGGATGGACATAGAGAGGATGAGAAGGATCAAGTGTAAAAGGCGTAAATCCTTGAGTTGTAGAAACAGAACTATCACCATTGCTGCCCATAGCATGTACTAATTAGATGAAGAGCTAACTAACAGAAGAAATCCTTACTCATACAATTTGCAGAACTTGAACGATGTTGACATGCAAACGACTAACTCATACAATTCAAACTCTAAAGCATATCAAAGTAATCCTAAAATATGTGAATTAAAGTGATATTACCCGTCTTCTTCTGAAACTCGAAAAAGTAAAGTCCTGTGTATATCGCAGAAACCCTAGCTTGAAAATCGATCCGGATTTAAGTTGAATTTCTTCGTAAATCATAACCTTTCTTCAAAACGAATGTGCTAGATGAAGATTTGAAGCGAAACCCTAAGCTTTTCAGACCAGAAATGAAGAACTCGGACGAATCCCCGATTTGGTCACAACTTGACTTCATTGTGATTTCTGAGTAAATCTCCATTAGAAGTGAAGCTTATAACGCGGAGAATCGGAATTCCAGCTCTGATACCATGTTAGATCAAAGCTCAGATGAGCTATGGAGGATGAAGAAATGAGAAAACCCTAGAAGGGTCGAGAAGAAAGAGAAAGACAGAGAAATGTGTAAAGGGGAAAATAAACCATCTAAACCTGTTATTATTCAATTATGAGTACATATATTTACAACTATAAAATGTAATGGAATGTAAATTGGGCTCGGGTCCTATACAATTAACTATTGGGCCTGTTGTGTAGAAGTGCTACTAGATTGGGCTGTAATAAATGACTCCACCAGCCATGGGTGATGCACAACCTTACAGCTTTCAGGATTTGAAAGATATGACAAACAACTTTGACAGAGATCTCTTCATAAAAAAAACTATACACGGGAGATTGTTTGGAGATCATGAACTCAAAGTTTCTATAAAAAATGGGATTTCTTTGTTCCTTGTGTCTCGTCTTACTCTGACCATCCAGCTAGATTTTGTGTATGTTGGCATGGTTTAATTTGTTGGATCTCATTCTCTCTCATCATTTTTTGCTAAGCTATGTGGAAAATTTGCAGAATGAGCTTGAAATACTGACAGGTGAAGACCGTCATTCAAGTTCGATGAAGTTAAAGGGGTTCTGTTTTCAGTATATACTTGCAGTAGTATATGACGAAATACCAACTAAATATTTGAAGGAGGTGCTTCATTCTGGTACTGGAGCTAGCTACCAAGGGAATTTTCACCATGTATAATTGATGACTAAATTTACTAGTTTTTGTGTTCTTTTAACTTGTCATTTGTTCCTTGGGCAGACGAAAAGTTTGAATGGGATGATAGAATGAAGGTGGCGACTCAACTTGCTGTTGTATTTTGTTGTTTAATAACAAAAGAAGTGTGAATGGAAAATGGTGGGAAAAGAAATGGAGGGAAGTGAAATTTTGAATGAGTTCACTAATGCACTTTGTCCCTCATTGGTAGAAGGAAAGAAAATCTTTGTGTATATAAAGAGAAGCTCATCTTTTAGCTCTTAAAGAGCTAAGAAGAAGGCAAGCCTCGCGCCGTCGTCGTCGCTCGCTCGGCTCGGCTTCGGCTTCGGCTTCGTATTTGATTGATTAATCTTTTTGGACAAAATTCTTTTCAAATATTTAATTAATTAATTAAATTAATTAAAGAAAATTCAATCCGGAATAACCCATGACCCGCGACCCGGTCCTGTCCGGCCCGTTTTTCTTTCCCGGATTATTTTAAATCCGTCTTAAATTTTTCCGCAATATTTTCAACAGCCATGGCTGTTCTGAAACAGTGTCACACCTGTTCCAACAACTATGGCTGTTCTGAAAGGTTGCAAACCTTTTCAGAAACAACACCGAAATTGGCTATAAATACACCTTCAAATCTCAGAATATTTACTTACGAAATTTTCTGATTATCTTCTTCTTCTTCTGCACAAAAATTCCAGTGTGTTTCACAGCCTTCGAGTGGTTCGCTGTTCATCTGCGTTTTTGGTACCGATACGCTGGTGAGTTAAATCGTTCTATCCTGGGAGGATATATTCCAGAACCTCGGATACTTGAGGGGAATAATTTCCTTAAGGACACACTGTGTATTCAGTGGGCTCGATTTGATCCTATACCGTTTTCAGAATTTATTTTGAAGAAGTTTACTGTTTTTGAAATTTAATTTATACTAACTTTCTGTTTCTGTTTTCAGAAAGATTATTATTTAATTTATTCACAGCAATATAGATATATAACAATCTTAAGGAAATTATGTTTATTATATTCTGTATTCTGTCTGAATTTTACTATTCTGATTTGAAGATATAAAACTTCATCAGGGTATTGAAATTCAGAAAACGATTTGAAGAACATAAAAACTTCATCGTTTTTCTGTAAAACAGTATATAAAAACCTTAGTTGTTTTTATTACATACTGTTTATTGATTACAATATTATTTACTGTTTTGGTTTTGCCATTAATTGATTTCTTCTGTTGTTGACAGTAAGAAATGGCAAATAAAAATGGAAATCCTTCTGCGACTGTTGGTGCAACGACGATAGCCTCGTCAAGCCGCACTGCTGTTCCTCCGGCTGAGAAACTGGGGAAATTTTCCGGAACCAACTTCAAAGGATGGTAGCAAAGGGTGTTCTTCTGGCTTACCACACTTGGTATGCAGAAATTCACTAGTGAAGAGCCTCCAGTGCCTGCTGCGGACATGCCGGACAATGAAAAGTTCATAATTGTTGAGGTGTGGAAGCAGGCAGATTTTCTTTGCAAAGGCTATATCTTAAGTGCTTTAGAAGATGATTTGTACAATGTGTACAGTGCAATGAATACTTCGAAAGAATTATGGGATGCACTTGAGAAGAAGTACAAGACAGAAGATGCATGCTTGAAGAAGTTCGTGGTTGGCAAGTTTCTAGACTATAAAATGATAGACAACAAAACTGTGGGAACCCAAGTTCAGGAACTTCAACTTGTTTTTCACGACCTTATCGCAGAAGGTATGGTCGTAAATGAAGCATTTCAAGTGGCTGCTCTTATTGAAAAATTGCCTCCTTCGTGGAGAGATTTCAAGTACTATCTTAAGCACAAGCGCAAAGAAATGAAGTTGAAAGATCTTGTGATACGTCTAAAGATCGAGGAAGACAACAAAATAGCCGAGAAGAAGTCTCATGGAAATTCAACGATCATGGGAGCTAATATCGTTGAGGAGACTGCTCCAAAAAGTAAGAAGAGGAAGAGGTCTTCTGGACAAACTAAGGAGCAGAACAAAAAGAAATTCAAGGGCAGCTGCTACAATTGTGGAAAAGTTGGTCACAAAAGCCCTGATTGTCGTCTCCCAAAAAAGGATAAGAAAAGGACAAGCCAACATAGTGGAGAAGAATAATGACATTGATGATCTTTGCGCAATGCTTTCGGAATGCAACCTAGTTGGAAATCCGAAGGAGTGGTGGATTGACTCTGGAGCCACTCGACATGTTTGTGCTGTCAAAGAAGCATTTGCGACTTACTCTACTACTGGTCCCGAAGAAGAAATTTCCATGGGAAATAATGCAACAGCCAAGATTGAAGGTTATGGGAAGATATTCCTGAAGATGACTTCCGGCAAGGTGTTAACGCTCAACAACGTTCTTCATGTTCCTACTATTAGGAAGAATTTAGTTTCTACTTCTTTACTTGTAAAGAATGGATTCAAATGTGTATTTGTTTCTGATAAAGTTGTTGTAAGCAAGAACGAAATGTATGTTGGAAAAGGCTACCTCACGGAGGGCCTTTTCAAACTCAATGTAATGGTTGTTGACAGTATGAATAAAATTTCAGCTTCTTCTTATTTATTGGAGTCAAATGATTTATGGCATATTCGTTTAGGACATGTCAATTATAAAACCTTGCGGAAGTTAATTAATTTAGAAGTATTGCCTAAATTCGAGTGTAATAAATTGAATTGTCAAATATGTGTTGAATCTAAGTTTGTAAAACATCCTTATAAGTCTGTTGAAAGGAATTCAAATCCTTTAGACTTAATTCATACTGACATTTGCGATATGAAGTCGACACCATCTAGAGGTGGAAAAAAGTATTTTATTACTTTTATTGACGATTGCACTAGATATTGCTATGTTTATTTGCTTAATAGTAAGGATGAAGCAATTGAAGCATTTAAGCAATACAAGAATGAGGTAGAAAATCAATTGAATAAAAAGATCAAAATGATTAGAAGTGATAGAGGTGGAGAATATGAATCTCCGTTTGCAGAAATATGTTCGGAATATGGAATTATCCATCAAACTACTGCACCTTACACACCTCAATCCAACGGAATTGCGGAAAGTAAAAATCGGACATTAAAAGAAATGATGAATTCTTTATTAATAAGTTCCGGATTACCGCAGAGTTTGTGGGGGGAAGCTATCCGTACAGCTAATCGAATACTCAACAGAGTACCCCACAGCAAAACGCAATCTATTCCATATGAAAAATGGAAAGGAAGAAAACCCAACATAAAATATGTCAAAGTGTGGGGGTGTCTAGCAAAGGTACAAGTTCCTTTACCTAAAAGGGTTAAAATTGGACCAAAAACAGTAGATTGCGTTTTCATTGGATATGCTACAAATAGTAAAGCATGTCAATTTTTGGTTCATAAATCTGATAATCCCGAGATTCATGTTAATACGGTAATGGAATCAGATAATGTTGAATTCTTTGAAAGCATCTATCCGTATAAAACTGAAAGCGAGTCGTTAAGTGAAAGACCTAAACGACCTCGGGAAGAACCAAAGGAAAATACTCCAAGTATAGAAGATCCAAGGCGTAGCAAACGTCAAAGAACATCTACTTCCTTTGGACTAGATTTTGTGACATTCTTGCTTGAAAATGAGCCTCAAACTTTTAAAACAGCTATGTCGTCTTCTGATTCAGCATTTTGGAAAGAGGCAGTCAATAGTGAGATTCAATCAATTTTGGATAACCATACATGGTAATTGGTTGATCTTCCTCCAGGAAATAAGCCTTTAGGTTCGAAATGGATCTTTAAACGGAAAATTAAAGCTGATGGCACTATTGACAAATATAAGGCAAGACTTGTTGTCAAAGGTTATAGACAAAAGGAAGGCCTTGATTACTTTGACACTTACTCGCCAGTAACTAGGATAACATCTATTAGGGTGTTAGTGGCACTAGCAGCCGTGTATGGTCTTGAAATCCATCAAATGGATGTTAAAACAGCTTTCCTAAATGGAGAATTGGAGGAAGAGATTTACATGGAACAACCTGAGGGTTTTATGGTTCCTGGTAAAGAAAAGAAAGTGTGCAAACTTGTTAAGTCTCTTTATGGACTTAAACAAGCACCCAAACAATGGCATGCAAAATTTGACCAAACAATGTTGGCAAATGGATTTAAAATCAACGAGTGTGACAAATGTGTTTACATTAAAAATACTCCAGGTCATGAAGTCATTGTTTGTTTATATGTTGATGACATGTTGATAATAAGCAAAAGTATGGCAGATATAAATGCTACAAAGCGCACATTGGCTAGCAAATTCGACATGAAAGACTTAGGAGTTGCTGATGTGATCTTAGGAATCAGAATTTGCAAGACTCCACAAGGTCTAGCATTATCACAGTCTCACTACATTGAAAAGGTACTTGACAAGTTCAAGTATTTCAAAATTGCCAAGACTCCAATTGACGTGAGTTACGCACTTCAAAAGAATGAAGGTGAAAGTGACTCACAACTGGACTATGCAAGAGTATTGGGAAGTTTGATATATATCATGAATTGTACGCGACCAGATATAGCATGTGCTATTAGCAAACTGAGTCGGTTTACAAGTAATCCCAATCAAATACATTGGATGGCAATGAAACGAGTTTTGGGGTATCTGAAACATACCCAAAATTATGCTTTGCGTTATAACAAAAATCCTTCCGTGATCGAGGGATATAGTGATGCAAATTGGATCACCGGATCATCTAAAGTTAAATCCACGAGTGGATATGTTTTCACAATTGGGGGTGGAGCAGTGTCTTGGAAATCATCCAAACAAACCTGCATCGCCCGTTCTACAATGGAATCTGAATTCATAGCTTTAGATAAGGCCGGTGAAGAAGCTGAATGGCTCCAGAATTTCTTGGAAGATATTCCATTTTGGCCCAAACCTTTGGCACCTATATGTATACATTGTGATAGTCAAGCGGCAATAGGTAGGGTAGGGAGCGTTATGTATAACGGGAAATCTCGTCATATTCGACGGAGACACAATACTGTTAGACAACTGCTCTCTAGTGGTGTTATCACAATTGACTACGTAAAGTCAACAGATAACGTGTCAGATCCACTTACAAAAGGCCTATCTAGAGAGGCAGTTGAAAGATCATCAAAGGGAATGAGGTTAAAGGCCTAGGACAAGTCATCATGGCGGTAACTCTACCTAGCAGACTGGAGATCCCAAGAGCTAGGTTCAAAGAGATCAAACAAAGTTATGAATGACGGTTCAACATTGTCAACTAACTCAACCCATTCTCGTGATGAAGATAATGTTCAAAAACGAGGTAAAGCATTAAGGCTTTTTGATGAGTCAATAAAGCTTAAAGCTTTTTAATGATTTGCTAAGTCTGGCAGGATATGACCAGATAGTGTGTTTTTATGATTACACGTTTAGGAATCACCTATGTGAGTGTGAAGTATAAGCCTCTTCAAGGAGAATAAAAGTAAAGGCCCATTCTCTAAGCACTCATGAAGCCAGGCGGTGTTCATGGCTGAAACGAACACAACCGTGAGAACCATATGGTTAAGGATTGATTGTGTGACTTATGTTGTCTAGGTATACAACAAAGCTCGACGGTTCAAAGATATCGAATCTACCAATTGACCGAGTATATCCGATATAAGTTCATTACGGAAAGTTCAAAGGGAAACCTACTTATCCAGATGCAATTAATTCTTGCATGTAAAACACACACACACGTCCGTGCATTCCTTTAAGTTTATAGCCATTCCCAATTCATGTGGGGGATTGTTGGATTTATTATTAAATAACAAAAGAAGTGTGAATGGAAAATGGTGGGAAAAGAAATGGAGGGAAGTGAAATTTTGAATGAGTTCACTAATGCACTTTGTCCCTCATTGGTAGAAGGAAATAAAATCTTTATGTACATAAAGAGAAGCTCATCTTTTAGCTCTTAAAGAGCTAAGAAGAAGGCAAGCCTCGCACCGTCGTCGTCGTCGCTCGCTCGGCTCGGCTTCGGCTTCGGATTCGGCTTCGGATTCGGATTCAGATTCGGATTCGGATTTGGATTTATCAATGTCAAAGATCTATTGATTGATTAATCCTTTAGATCAGATAATGTCCATGAGTTCTTTAATACCCTTGCTCTAATCTTTTCAAAACTAAAGGTATCATTCATCAGAGTAGCTGTGTTCACACTCCACAACAAAATGGTATTGTGGAAAGGAAACACAGACATATCCTAGAAGTAGGAAGGGCATTAAGGTTTCAGGCTAACATACCTTTGAAGTTCTGGGGGGATTGCATTCTTACTGTTACTTACATCATCAACAGGTTACCAAGTATTGTTCTGCATGGAAAATCACCTTATGAGATTTTTCATGGTAAACCTCCTGTTTTCTCCCACATTAGAATCTTAGGTTGCCTATGCTATGCCACAAAACCTGATTTTCATGACAAATTCACTTCTAAATCTATCCCTGGTGTCTTTATGGGCTATGCTACTGCTCAAAAAGGATATAGAATATATGACATTGAAGCAAATAAGTGCATAGTTAGCAGGGATGTTGTATTTCATGAAAATCAATATCCATTCAAACATCCCAGGACTAAGTTTCTTGCTATTTGTGATTCATCTTCTATTTCTTCTCCTCTCTTTCCTAATTCTGATCCTATACCACTTCCAGAATCCAACCATAATCCTATCCTTAATGACAGCATTGCTCTTCTAATGCTCATGCTCAATCCAATGATCTATCTATTCCTTTTCCTGATTTACCTGCTAATGGTTTACCTGCTACTTCTATCCCATCTAATACTCCTTCTAATGCTCTTACTGATTCCTTATTACCTAGAAAATCTGGCAGAACCCTTAAACCATCTATTTGGTTGACTGATTACATTCACCCTCCTTTACCTTCTACTTCTAATGCTTGTCTTTATCCTATCAGTCACTTTGTTTCTTACTCTCATCTTCCTACTCACTTCCAGTCTTTTCTTGCTTCCTTCTCAGCTGATATTGAACCTACCTCTTACTCACAAGCCATTAAAGATGATAGATGGATTAAGGCCATGAATCTTGAGATTAAAGCCTTAGAACAAAATCATACTTGGGATGTGGTTGACTTGCCACCTGATAAGGTACCCATAGGTTGTAAATGGGTCTATAAAATCAAGTATAATGATGATGGTTCTGTAGAGAGATTTAAAGCTAGATTGGTTGCTAAGGGCTATACCGAACAGGAAGGAATTGACTTTTATGATACTTTTTCCCCTGTGGCCAAGATGACCATAGTAAGAACTGTTATAGCTGTTGCTGCCCTTAGACATTGTCCTGTATACCAAATGGATGTGCATAATGCTTTTCTCAATGGAGATCTTGCTGAGGAAGTGTATATGACTCTGCCTCAAGGATTTAGTAGTCGGGGGAGTATAAGGTGTCCAGACTACTCAAATCCTTATATGGCTTAAAACAAGCCTCTAGACAATGGAATGTGAAGCTGACACATGCTTTATTATCCTCAGACTTTCAGCAGAGCAAACATGATTATTCCCTGTTTACTAGGATCACTAATAACAAATTTGTGCTTATCCTTGTATATGTAGATGACTTTCTTGTCACAGGTAATGACTTGGAAGAAATACATCAAGCTAAAACTGCCCTTCATAAAAGGTTCAAATTGAAGGATCTTGGAGAACTTAGATATTTTTTGGGGATGGAGTTTGCCAGATCTGAAGAAGGCATTCTCATGTCTCAAAGGAAATATGCTCTAGAGATGATATCAGAAGCAGGGCTGTCAGGAGCAAAGCCTAAAGACACACCTATGGAACAGAACCTGAAGCTAACAAGCACAGAGTATGATGAATGTGTGCAGAAGGCTGGTGCAGATGAACCATTGCAAGACAGAAACAGCTTTCAGAGACTCATTGGCAAACTGCTGTACTTAACCATCACTAGGACAGACATTGCATATGCAGTACAATGCCGAAGCCAGTTCATGCATGCTCCAAAGACATCTCACTATGAAACTGCTCTGCACATAGTGAGATATGTTAAAAAACAACTAGATCTTGGGCTACTGATGTCAAGCAGAGGTGAAGAGAAGATAGAAGCATTCTGTGACTCTGATTGGGCTTCTTGTCCAATGTCCAGGAAGTCAATAATAAGCTTCTGTGTCAAGCTGGGATCCTCACTGATCTCATGGAAGACAAAGAAGCAGAATACCATTTCTAGAAGTTCAGCTGAAGCAGAATACAGAAGCATGGATCATATTGTAGCTGAGCTAACATGGTTGGATGGACTGATGAAAGAACTGAGAGTTAGTGTCAAACTACCCATGGACCTCTATTGTGACAATAAAGCTGCTCTACAGATTGCTGCCAACCCAATATATCATGAAAGAACAAAACACATTGACATTGACTGTCATTTCATTAGAGAGAAGATACAAGAAGGGCTAATAAGGACAACACATATAGCCACCCAAGAACAGCCAGCTGATATTTTGACAAAGGCATTGGGGCATCGTCAACATGCATTTTTGGTTTCCAAGTTGGGAATGAAAAATATTTTTCCTTTATCAACTTGAGGGGGAGTGTAGAGAGTTTGTACAGTAAGCTATTTAACATGTACACTTCAGAAGCAGTTAGAGTAGTTAATTAGCACATGTGTAAATTGTTAGTTAGTTAGTTGAGTGCATTAGTATATATGCACAGTCACTGTACATACGGTTTTAGTCTGAATGAGAATCTCTCCATTATTCTCTCTCTAGAATCTTCTCCTTCTTCACTAACAGCTTGGAGTTCTCTAATGGCTTCCCTGTGGTTAACTTTGAAAATTTTGAACCTCCTTACTTGTTGATGTTTTGGTCTATTGGAAACAGTCTCTCTATCTCCCCAGGTAGGGTTAAGTTTTGCGTACACATTACCCTCCCCAGACCCCACTTGTAGGATTATATTGCGTATGTTGTTGTTGTTACTCGTTGATGCTTTATAAGTTCCTGTTTAATTGGCTTGCAGGACTTCAACATAAAAGTTTTCGACTTTGGTTTCCTTGCTCCTTTAGAAGAGAATGACGGAGTTCCCATGGGTTATCCTCTTTTCCCTGATGCTCCTGAGGCTAGAGACGGTGCGTCTCTTTAATTTTATTGTCTTATTTAGTTCAATGTCTGTACTGCTAGAGAACTTAATGGTGAGGAATTTATGGTCAATGGCACCTTTATTTTTTCAACTGATTACTAGAACCAACTAAGCTATAATGCTTTATGTTACCAATCCTTTAAAAAAGCGGCTAACGCTACTCTGACTTGTGAAGAGGAACTTTTGTCTCTGTAGTTATTATTGTGTTCATGGTCATGAAGAGACCCGGAATATCTAAATCCAGCAGGTGGAGCTTGGCACTCAAGGATATTCTAATGTCATTTCTTTTCTTCTTTCATTTGAGCTGTTGTGTTTTGTTCTTTTGTGTATCAATCATCAGTGTCAATCTCTATACTACTGCTGCCACAGTAGTGATAGGATGGACAAATGACTGTTATTCATTAACATTGTGAGTATCAGAGGTTCAAATTTCCTTGTACATTTGCTAAATCTTGAGTTGAGATCATCCTAGTCCTTTGATGCGAATTTTATGTGTAACATTGTTCCCTTTTTTGTGTGTAATAAATAACTGACATTAAATTAGTATGGCTTCTGTCTGATCCATGTATGTAGGTATTCGGACTTTAAAAGCTGATGTTTACGTTTTTGGTGTTCTACTGGTGGAGTTGATTGCCAATAAGAAAAATATTCCCGCTCCACAGCACAAGTGGATTCTGCAGACGCTCGAAGGAGGAAAAGAATCGATAGTGGATAAATCACTTCTGGGAGACGACAGTGATGAGCAGGCTATCAGCATCACGAAAATTGCAGTGAAATGTCTGAGTGAGGATCCAAATGCACGCCCGGATATGGAGCAAGTCTCTGTCAATCTGTCCAAATTGGTAGGAGCAACTCGAATGAAGGATGACCAATATTAATTAGGAGTTCTCTGTTGTTATGATTATTAGAAAAATCAATGTCTAAAATATTCCTACTGAAAGGATATTTCATTGGTTTTTATTCCAAATGTTCCAACCACTACTAGAAATCCGGTAATTAATGACCACAAAAACCGACCAACGTTGATCGGTTTTGGCAAATTACCGACCAAAATGCGTCCAAACACGCTTGGTCGCAAAGGTAAAAGGACTAAGGTTGGTCGCAAAAAAAAAAAAACACGATCAAAGTTGATCGGTATTTTAATTATGTAATCAAAGGATTCACCATCTGGGAATCGAACGGGGGTGTGTACTGTGGCAGGATACTATTCTACCACTAAA
This sequence comes from Nicotiana attenuata, assembly GCF_001879085.1. NCBI lineage: Eukaryota > Viridiplantae > Streptophyta > Magnoliopsida > Solanales > Solanaceae > Nicotiana > Nicotiana attenuata. The sequence goes on from NW_017670313.1 coordinate 230,517, forward strand.
CCATTGGTGCATTTTATTTTAAGATTGTCTTATTTTTTTTATTTATACTCTTTAATTGTATTTTCGCACGAAAATAACCGACCAAAGTTGGTCGGTTTTATTAAAAAATAAAATTACCGATCAAAGTTGGTTGGTTTTTAAAAATGACCGGCCAAATTTACTGACCAAAGTTGGTCGATTTTTTTAATATTATTTTTTATTTATTTTAATTGAAAAAACCGACCAAAGTTGGTCGGTTTCTTGAAAAATAAATTTTGCGGGACTCAAAAATAGTTTTCCGTATTTTTGCGCCAAAGAAAACCGACCAAAGTTGGTAAAAAATAAAATTAAAAATTAAAATATTTTGGAAAACCGACAAACTTTGATCGATTTTTTGACCGATCAAAGTTGATCGATTTTTACCGAATTTCTAATAGTGAACCTCCAAATGTTAGTCATTATAATTGAGGGACCTTGAATTATGGAACGTAAGGTTGGTGAATTCCCCAACAGTTTCATAGATCAATATTTTTGCCATCTCCAACTACCCACGCTAGTACTTTTGTACAAATATCCTATCCCTTCAAGATGTTTTGCCAGATAAAATAGTATGCGGAGGAAGATTTATTGGTACTTTAGTTTTTGATTGGGCTATTATTACTTTTAGCCCGCGACAGAAACTATTTACATTTAGTAATCGAAGAAGTGTATAAAATTTGTATAATTTTTGTATATAACATACATATATAAATTTTATATATTTTTTCGGCAATTATTTTTTCAGCGGCTACACAGTGTCATTTTCTCTTTTTGATTGAAGGGTCAGCCCAAATAGCATAAGTAGTGGTGGCAAAATAAAAAAAATATATTTATCTATCCATATTATCCACTAAAAGATGGGTTGGATAATGAACTTTTTAAAAACGGGTCAAATATGGATAAGAACCATATTATCCACTTAGAAAATAGATAACGAATGTGCTTAACTTTTACATTTGTAAGGACTCAAATTAGGGGTTGTTCATGTTTGAGAGATTATTCAAGAAGCCATGGATAATATGGATATCCATAAAACCTACTCCCTCCGTTCCAGTTTATGTGAACTTATTTCCTTTTTGGTTCGTTCCAAAAAAGAATGACCCCTTTCTAGATTTGGAAACAATTTAGGTTAAACTTACAATTCTACCCTTAATGATAAGCCTTTATAACCACACAAATACTCTAGACCCCTTTTTAACTTGTTTAGGACCACACATTGCAAACGTCTTCATTTTTTCTTAAACTTTGTGCCCAGTCAAACAGGTTCACATAAATTGGAACGGAGGGAGTATATTTTAGAGAAAATCTCACTTTATACCCAATAAATCCAAACTATTTACCCTTTAATGCACATGCCCAAACTATTTACTATTCCTACCCATGGGACCCAAATTAATTACCCGCTAATTCTCCAGCCGCAATCTGCAAACAAAAGTTGAGCTAGAATTCTGGTAATTATGCAGCATCATACTGTCAAAAACACCAATAATAGGCTTTTCTTGAAACATATCTCGAACCCAACTAGGTAAATCAACCCCTGTGTTCTTGCCAATTGCTTCCAACGGGGCCTTACCAGTCAGTAATTCCAACAGCAAGACATCGAAGCTGTAAACATCAGATTTCGAGAAACATCGTAGGCATTTTCCACTTCTGGTGCTTGATAGCCAGGGATTAGGACAAACTTGGAGTTTGGCACGAAAAGTCTGAAAATTCCATTTTCTGAGAGACGAACATCGAAACAATTGGTGAGTAAAACATTAGAATAGAGATTCAAACTCCAAAAGAATATCCTTAGTTTTGTGTGGCAGTAATAATATTTGTGGGTATGACATTTACAGAAGTCTCTGGTCATTTACGTCTCTGGTCCCATGCTAATATAATCCTTTGAGAATCTTTCCATTATCCACCATTGTTGGGCTTGAAGCTCAATTTTATTTTTGAAGATTTCTTGTTTGATTCAAAGTGGGTGCTGTTAAATATTGCTTATAGTACCTTCTGGAAGTTCATACTGAAATTTGATAGCATTTGGAGCTGATTTGAGGTGATTGAGATCGAAATTTTCAGTTGAAAATCGAAGAAGAACACAACTACAGTATACCGCTACGGTATATAATATGTTGTAATGAGTATATAGCTATACTGCAACAGTACACTATTATAGTGTACAAAACAGTATACCGCTATAGTATATACTTTAGGAGTATATAGTTATACAGCAACAATATACTATTATAATATACAATATATTATTATGGTATATTGTAATAATCTGCAAGATACTGTAACAATATGCTGTAATAGTATACAATATACTATAATAATATACTTATTACCCGTAAATTCACTTGCCTTTTCCTTTTTAATTTGTTTTAAGCTTTTACCCAGCGTGAGGAGCAAATTGAAAATGCAAAAAAAAAATAAAAATATATAGTATGCTATATAACGTAACGGTATATTCTTACAATTAGATCCTTTTAGAATTTTTTAAATTTTTTATTGACAACTGATATTATTTTAGTTTAATAATTGAATTGAAATTTTTTTAACTCTTTGCGCACAATTGTATACCCTATTGGTATAGTTATATACTATACTGGTATCATATGTTAGTTAATATTTATTTGGTTGTATTAGCTACATTTAATTGGTACACAATTTAATTTTTATTTAGTAACAATATAAAAAAAAGAATAATAAAAAATAATGAAAACAGTAAATGAAATTAGATTATGAAGAGAAAAAGAATATAAAAAAAAAGAAGTTAAATGAAATTAGAAAAGGAAAAAAGAAAAAAATGAGAAAAAACGAGAAAAAAGAAAAGGAGAAAAGAAAAGAAGCATAGAAATAAAAAAGAATTGGAGAATAAAGAAAAAATTCTCCACAAAAACCTACTATGGATAGAAAATGTAATTAGTTTATGGGTAGGAAAACAAATGGGTAGACAAGGGTAAATAGTTTTGTTTTTATGGGTAACTGTGTCAAAACCCCTATATTTTATCCGTATTAAATATGAGTTGGACCCAATAATTATCTGTATTATATTACCCATTTTTGGTGCACCCATATCTGACCTGACCCGTCCGTTTACTACCCCTGAGGGCAAAGCAAGAGGTTGACTGAAAAGTGTCCACGAAAGACCAGCAAGGAGCGCCATATTTTTTTGGGATGCTTTCCTTAGCCTAGAGGCCTAGACCACCAATTGCTTTAGGAAGAACAATGATCCAATTCCATATCGAACTTGGAACTTGTCAATTTAATTTTGGATTTTCTTGGGTAGAAATATGTATTGTATTATATCATCTATATATAGAGGGTCACAAAATGCTAACTTGGCATTTCTTATTAATCAGAAAAAATGTATTTTTTCATTCTCTCAGAATCGAAGATTTTCAATTACAACTTCCTAAGAATAAGGAATCAGAACTCAATCATTAAATCTAAAAAATTACTCCCTCCGATTCACAATAAGTGGTTTTTTAGCCTTTTTTTGTGGTCCAAAATATTTGATTTTTTCCAGATTTCAGGAATGAATTACTTGCTTTTTTCCTACATTGCCCTTGGAGTAACTAGTGTTGGAGTATGTGTTAGGAGTGTTTATGTGAAGAGATAGTAAAAGTTAATATGGTCAATTTTACTAATTAACGTTAAAAGGTGCATGTCTTAATCTGTGTGAAAACAACCAAAAAATCAGTGAACCTGATGGAGTACTTTTCAGTTACGACTTCCTAAGAATAAGGAATCGGAAAAGGTTACATCTTTTCATAACCGTTCCAATCGAAATTATCACGCCTTCAATTCTAATGTCATGGTCTTGGCAACATAATAAATCAAACATCAATAAACGACTTCGATTTCATGGCACTAATAAATTACCCCAACAGTTATTTCAAAAAAAATTCTCATGCCCGTATTGTTCTGATGACCTTGATATTGCCTTTCTGTCCCTCATCTTGAAGATGAGTACTCTTGCCAGTACAAAGACACCGTAAATTTTTACAAGTTTGTATAGATGCATGTTTTTCCTTAAACGAAAATACTGGATAGACTATGGACAAAGAGATTATCGTATTGCATAATTTGAGACGACGAGAATATATACAATATAGAAATATGTCAATTCAATTTGTGTTTAAAAATATAGAAGACAAAAACTAAATGTTCCCGTTACCAAAAGTCACAAATAAAACTGTTTCCACTAATTAGGAAGACCAAAAGCCTCATTAGTTTTGAGTTCTGAGATAAATATAAGACAACAAATTTTTTAGTTTCTTAAAACTATTGGACTCATGGACTATTTGGCATCTGGGCCCAAAGGAAAGACTGGTTAGCATAGTTTCTATTAATTTTACCACTTGTATTTGGGCCCTCCATGATTTCATGGTATCAGAGCGAGATTCTGGACCATCTCGTCCTCCTCTATCTTCCGATGTTAGTCTCATCGAGTTTCGTTGTGGATTTCATTTTGTGTGGGTAGCGATTTAGAGTCTACATACTGTTTTCTTCGGCGGATTTCATGCTCATTTTGATTCATCTGAGCGTTTTCTGACCTTGTGTTCCTCTTTCGTCTACTTGTGGAGGTTTTATCTACAAATTCATGTAGTCATCGTTAAGCTCGAGATTTCTAGGGTTTTACGACTTCACCCTATTTCATCAATCATGGTTGTTGTGTTGTTGTGAAGATTTGTTTGGTTGCTATGCTACTGTGAGTTGTAGTTTTGAAGGCCGTACTTCCGGTTGCGAAGAATCCGGGAACTCTGTATATATCTCCTTTTTACATGAGATTCATCGGATAAGTTTTTATTGTTGAATGTTATAGCAGCTATGAGATCTACTGATTTTGATGTGAGTAGTGCATCTGGTACACTTAAGTTCGTTCCCAAACCTTCTAGTCCTTTGTTTGTACAGCCTTCAGATGTTCTAGGTGTTTCACTTGTGCCAGTTCCTTTCTCTGGAACGAATTTTGGGAGTTGGAAAAGGAGTATAATTGTTTCTTTGTCTGCTAGGAACAAAATTGCATTTGTTGATGGTAGTTTGCCCAAACCTCCTGATAATTCTATCGAGTCTAAGTAGTGGGTCAGATGTAATAATATGATATATATAATTTCATGGTTAACAGGTTCTTTGTCTCCTGATATTGCGGATAGTGTCCAGTATTCTGAAACAGCTGAAGAAATATGGAGACAGTTAAATACAAGATATGGGATAGCAAATGGAACTAAAGCCTTTGAAATTAAGAAAGAACTAGCTTCTACCTGTCAAGGTTCCCTAGATATTGCCTCATACTTTAACAAATTAAAGAAATTGTAGGATGAATTAAGAGTTGTTCGTAAAAATTATGGAAATCACTGCACTTGTGGTGCAAAGGAAGGTATTCTTAAAAAGGAGGAAGAGGATAGACTTCATCAGTTTCTCATAGGGTTGAATGAAGTCTATGTTAGTGTCAGGAGCAACTTGCTTATGATGCAACCACCTCCAACACTAGACAGTGCATATAACATCCTTCTTCAAGATAAAAAGCAGAGGTAGATCAATTCCAACTCTCAATTTGGTCCTGATTAAGCTGCATTCACTACCAAAATCAATCTCAACCATCAGTCCAATCCCAACACAAATTATAGGCCTCCTGGTTCCAACACTCAGAGACAGTATGTCCAAAGAGTGAACTTTGATCAAGCCAAAGGGAATCTATTATGCAGATAATGTAAGAAGAATGAGCACTTAATTGATAAGTGCTTCAAGCTTTATGGTTTCCCTCCTGATTTCAAATTCACCAAAAGGAAGAAAATTGCAGCAAATGCGACTGTTGGAACAGATTTTTCTTCTGATGATTGTATAAATTCTTCTTCTCTTCCAGATGCTGGAACTATCAACAATGATTCACAAGGTTCATTACTACCTGGTTTAACCAAGCAGCAATATTCTCAGCTAATGGCCCTTCCACAACATTCTCATGCCTCTGATTCTGCACCATCTCAATCTGACCTCATGGCTTCTGCCAATTTTGCTAGTAATGTGCTCATTCCCAAAGTAGTGACTTATTCTCTAGCTTGCATGTTCAGTCAGTCCTCACCCAATAAATGGATTATTGATTCTGGAGCATCTGATAACATGACTTACAACAAGGATCTTCTAACCAATATCACACCTTTGCCTATTCCTTACCTTATCACACTTCCTAATGGATATAAAGTTAAAGTTACTTGTACAGGGTCTTTTTCTTTATATCTTTCTATTATTCTTCCAGATGTTCTTTACATTCCCTCTTTTAAACATAATTTAATTTCTGTGCACAAACTTGTTTTGTTATTGAGATGTATTGCACAGTTTAGTTCTGACTCTTGCTTGCTACAGGGCCCTTCTATGAAGATGCCTCTGGAGCTTGGTAAGCAAGAGGACGGACTTTACAAGTTTTCCTGTACTACTGCCTTTTCTTCTTCAGCTCAACATGTTTTTACTATGCCTGCTACATGTAGCTTTCCATCTTTATCTCCTACTATTGTTGATCCTAGTTCTAGTTCATTGATTATAGTTCTTCTCAGAATGTTGTCTCAATCTATTCCATCTTGTAATGATGCTGCATTGAATAAAATGGATATTATTTGACACCAAAGACTTGCACATGTTTCTTTTGTTAGAATGAAGGGCATTTCTGCTATATCTTCCTCTTTATCTTCCAAATTATACTTGATTTGCCTTTTTCACATAATTTTCAACACATGATTGTTTCTTTTTATGTTTAAAGAAAAGGTTAAAAATATTATAGGTAAAAAAATAGTTGGGAATAAGTATTGGTTTAAAAATAGCTCACCCTTCAGAGTAAGTATGAGTTGAAAATATGTATAGGTCAAAAATATTTTCACAATATTTTAACTTTTATTTTTAAAGATGCAGCAGGAAGAATGTTAAATATGGTTGAAAGTTTGTCTCCACATTGAGTAGCACTTTTGTCAAGAATCGTTTTGGATGATTTAATTGTTGCCTCTATATTCACTAGTTCATGTAATCGAGAGAGGCATAACTTGTGATATCTTTGCATTATATTGTTGGTTGAGTTCATAGATTCTTCTATGTAATCGAAAGAGGCTTGTTGAATCATTGATTAAACCTAGTTAGGACAATAATCGAAAGAGGCTTTCCTAACGACCAATCCACTACGCATTCTTGCATATCTTCATAGTTCTTAACTTAGTTCATCTCGTGAGGTTGAGACTTAATCGAGAGAGGAGTTTCTGCTGAACGTTTGAACTAATAATTGAGTGAATTCGAGAGACTCACTTCAATATTAGAAGTAAATTCTAGAGTTAGATCCCGAACAATTATCTTGCACCTATATCATGTCAAAACCCTATCTTCTCCCACTGATAACCTTATTTGCTTATTCCTTGTTCCGATAGTCACTAGTCAATAGCTTAGATTCTTAAGTAATTCTAGTTAGTAATCACATCAATCTCAACTATTGATCCTCATGGACAACAATCAAGCTAGAAACTAAGAGAATACTGTTTAAATCCAATCCATATGGATACGATATTATACTATACTATCTTTGATTAGCGAGCATAATTTAAGTGTGTGTTTTGCGCTCGTCACATCCAAAGAATACAATCGAGATCGGAATCAGGAAAGGTTTAAAGCTGATGTTGATGTAGATCGAAGATCTTCCAGAGGCATTTTCAGCCTTACGAAAGGACCGATGGATGAGGAAATAAAGATTTTCAGTCATCGGATAGGTTTGCTTCCAATAGAAAAATGGATCATGGTTGCAGTAGCAAAACTTTGCAGGAGAAGAAGCATCAGGGTCCCGAGATTCAACATATCCCCGATTAACCGACTACAACTTTAACATAAGCCTGGTAGAACTGGTTCCAGTTATGAGGAACATAAAGAGGCTAGGTTCCCTAAACCAATTCTATTAGATCCTAATCTATGGTGTGAGTTCTATGAAACACATGGTCACGGAACTGGGGACAGTCGGCATCTTCGTGAAGAGGTGGCGACATTATTGAAGAATGGTAACCTTAGCAAATTTTTTTAGTGATTGGGCCAAGAATAACTATGGAAAAAATCGAAATGCTGCAGAACCATCAAAATTGCCTACGGGGTCACCGTGCATGACGATAAACATGATCTTTGGTGGAGACGAAGTAAGTGAGATGACATTTTCGGCAGCAAAGAAGACGAAGATACTGGTAACTCATGGCAAGAGGATACGAGAAGATGCAAAAGATGACATCACCTTCACATAAGGGGATATTGATGGACTTCTTCTATTGCACAATGATACTCTGGTAATATCTCTTAATGTTTTAGATTTTAAAATTAAACGTGTGTTGGTTGATACAGGAAGTTCTACCAATATCATACAGTGGAGAGTTTTGGAGCAAGTAAAGTTAACAAGAAACATAGTTCCGGCAACAAAGCTTCTGGTCGGGTTCAACTTAACGAGTGTAACGACCCAGGAAGAGATCTAACTGCCAATATATACCGAAGGCTTAATGAAGACCACCATGTTCGAAGTAGTAGATGGTGACACGGGAAACAAAATTTGATCCTTGGATCAGTCTTCGACCTCGCTCTAATACCACTTGATGGGATAAAAATAGCAAGGGTCATGCGGAAGGTAACAAAGTAAACCTTGGCGATGATAAATTAGACCACAAAAATAATTATATTAAAAGAACCATTATACTATATTATAGTTTTGGTTGATTGACTTACATCAAACTACTAATATAAAAGAGAAAAAACTTATTGAGAGAATAAATTCTTCACCTAAACAAGATTCTTTTATGGACTACATTATGGATATTATTAATTTATTATATTGTGTGAGAAGGAAGCCTCAATTTATAGAAGTGCAAAACTTCTCCTCCAATGGAAAAGTCCTTTTCAACCAAGAAAATCTTTTTCTTTTCTACCAAAAATGTAATTTTAATTATGGCAAAAAATCATGGCAAATCCTAATGGGTTAAAATGCTGCGGAAGATTCCATACCTGCCTGTTGTGGGATAGAGCTGGGGCAACTGTCAGAGCTATGGGATCTAAAAATGTTGGCTAACGATATATGATTTATGTAGTTGTCCATTGCTAGTCACTAGTTGGGTTAAGAAGTTGGGGTCCTGGTGATTATCATTATTTGGTGGTCATTGATGTCCATTATGAAGAAGATTGCTTTCGTTAGTCGCCTTCCTCTATCCAAGAGAGTGGCTAGTAGTTAGGTGGAAGGGCTGGGGTCGCATACACTACTGGGTGGTTTGGTAGTTGTGGTGAAAATGGTGGCAGATTGTTCGTCATTGTGGGTGCTCAATTTGGTGTACGTTGAAGATGCTTGATGAGTAAAATTAGACGAGTTCTTCGTCTGTTCAGTGGAATGAGCAGACTAGACATTTTGGTTGGTGGTAGTAGATTTATTGAGATCAGAAGAGTGTTGGCGTGAGGAGTATATGATTGCAAATCTGGAGATCGAGTTTGATATGATTTGCATGGGATTCTGAGGTTCTTGCGTATTTGGATTAATATAGATAGATTTATCAATTTGTGCATAGACCCAATTGGTTAGAGGAGTTCGCCAATTAGGGTTCAAAGATTTCCTTGGGATTGGGGGATTTCACCGCTTATGTAATATTCCTATTATTAGAGGAGTTTGCCAAGGGTCAGTGTTGCTGGGTGTGTCCTAAACGCCCACCCAGAAGATCTTCCGGGTTGCTACATAATTTTGATAGAAAATACTGGTGTGTGGAAATTCCATTTGTAACGGAGATATGAACTACACAATGAAATTTGCCTCGTGATAATGACAATAGTAGTGGGCAACCAATATAGAGAATTTCCAGATGTTAAGCTTTTCAAGAATTTCATCTTTAAACTACACACTGAAGAAACATATAGAGAAGGGCAGATTTTGCTCCTTTGAGGTCTACAGAGTTAGCAGTTTCAAGTTTTACATGAATAGCAGCAGAGTTTAAGTCTATACTTGGTTGGATTGTGAACTTTTGTAAAGTAGGACTAGATCTAAGGGTCCACAAATATGGTTATAATGCTTGAAGTTCCTTAACAGTAGAGTTCTTGCTTGGATTGTGTAGACGCCCAAGGATTCCTTTTCCTTTTGGTTCAGGAGTGACTCCTTTGCCTTCTTTTTCCTCTTCTTCATTGTTCCTGTTTTTCCAGCCACTAATCAGCTCACAAACTTAGTCTTCCCAAGCTCTCTTTTTGCCTAGATCTTTCCTAGTAAGACACAAAGCAATATTAAATTGAGGTTAGATGCAATGTTTGTTCCAGCAACAACATATACGAGAACAACAATAGCAGTTGTAGACCTGTAGTAGTAATTAATAACAGTAATAATGATAATATTTGAAACAAAGTACAATTCAATCTTATAAATACAGCAATACAAAAAGGGGCACTGAACTAGGTTAAAGTGTATGAATAGTTCTATCCAGTTAAATATGTAGGATTACAAGTGGATTAACAAATACTTGATGAAAGCAAAGATGCGTCTTCAAGTGCTACAGAGCTTGGAGAACTCTTCATTAATTCAAGTGTTTAAGGCTTATTAATGGCATTAGGGAAGCCAACTACGAGGTGTTTCGCGCTGAGCCATTGGCCACCTGAGCAGGGGCGGTTCAATGAAACCGGAGGCCTAAAGCCAAAATTTAAGAAGATATGAGGAAATAACAATGTGACAACGGTTGGATAAATAGACACGATTAATTTAGATAACCAAGAAAAAGTTTGTATGGTCTTAACAAATTTTCTTTCAGGTTTTAAGTTCTCTTTTAAGTATTCCATAGTATAACATTGTCTAATCTTTTAAAATTTTGAGTTAAATTATTCGAATATTCATATCTATTAATGAAATATTTGATAACTAGACCAATGTAGTGTATTAAAACAAAATGTTAATGTCTTGTTAACTTAAAAAAAACCTTATTAATATAAATAATTATAACTAATAGAAAACATTTAGAGGGGCCTTTGACTCTTGGGGTCTAAAGCAGAAGCTTTAGTAGCCTTACCCTAGAGACACCCATGCACCTGTGTAATCCTCATCTTTTGGTTGTGACTGTCACTCCTGTTGTAATGCACATAACTCCATGTCTAAGTCTACATTTTTAGCTCAGAGAAAGTATGGTGGTTTCTATAGGCCTCCTACATCCAGATATATTCTCTTTCAACATGCATGCTTCTCTTTAGCGAAAGTTTATTCCATCTATCAGTTTTTTAGTAGGGCTATATATAACTTAGTTTCACTCAACACTAATATAACAAGGAATGAGAATTAGAAAAGGTTACACTGCATTGGATTTTGTAACTCACCGAAAGGATGACAACTAAAGAAGGTGCATTATGTGTCCCATTCTGAGATTTTGCATATATGATGTCTACTTTGCATGGTGGCCATACCTTATCAAGTACGGCAATTGCATGCAACGTTTTCACTATTTTAAGGGTGGATGGTCGCTTGCTCCGGAGATCATCAAGTTCTTTTTGGTCTTTTTCTTCATAAGTCTTCCTTTTTCCTTTGTCATCATAAACCTTGTTTTTTCTGTGCAATCAAAAGCCAACTTCATTGTACTGGCATCTATTTGTCTGTTGCACCCAGTATTCTTCAATCTCTCACTAACTATATCATCACCATCTTCAATTTTCTTTCCCGCCACAAAAGTTTCATTGATTTCGTCTTGGATATATATATATATATATATATATATATATATATATATATATATATATATATATATATATATATATATATAAAAACTTGGAAGCTGCAAGTAAAAGCAACAACATGTTCATGAGAAAAAAATGCATAGCCAGTTAAATAAGTAGCAACTCTTCTTTGGAAGTATTATGAGGATTATTTAAAGTGTTAGGATTAGACAGGACTTCATTTGGGTATTGTTTGAGTTTAATAGCATATGGAGATTAAGCAGGGAGAAAATTTACCAAAGTCCTCCATAGCCTAATCAAAGAAAGAGGGTGTTATTAAATGATAGTCAGGTAACAAAATTTGCCAGCCCTTCAACTAGCCTAACTGAAGGAAGGGGAGGAGTTGCTATACATAAATTATGAATTAACAAGTAACAATTTGAATTTGAGAGGACTATTTTCCTGAGTCTTTCATTGCTTTTCAAAAAGTCATATAAGATAGAAAAATTCAACTCTTGTGCTTCTCTCATTCACAAATATGCAATATTTATATGCAGAAATGCATAACAGAAATATGATGCTAAGACAACGATGAAGATGTTTTGGGAAAGCTTGGAAATTGTAATGTCAAGTGAAGATGGAAATTTCTTTTAACGGCAATGACCCAAGCTGAAAAACTCTAGGACTTCATTGCATGTTCTGCCCTTAGTTTTCAAATGCACTTCCAAAGCCACTTGTCCGAAATCTTTTTCACTTCATTCAACCAAATGGATTTACCAATCTAACATTAGTTGGATAGTTTTGCCAAAGGTCATATATATATATAGTCTAAAATGTTCAGTTTGAAAAAGATAATATGCATGACTTTATGTGTTTCATTTCCATATGCATATCATGAAATTTTTGTTATATCTAACAAGCATTAGGGAACAACTTTGAAAAGTGATAGGTTATATATGTATCTTTGTTATGTTTTGATGATCTAACAAACTTACTATTAAAAACCAGATAAGGAACCTTATAAAAATCCTCAAGAATGTAAAGATCAACAAGTCTCCAGTTGGGGACACAGTTCAACTCTTCAGAGTCAAAGGAACAACAGAGGGAACAGATAACTACCAGTTCTCAAGGAAATTGTACAAGTCAACAGCTCAAATTGTAAATTTGCTGCCTGCATACGCTACAGTACAGAAACAGTGCCACAATCAACTTTATGGGGAATGCCTTTTATCTAACTTTCTTACATCATTCTAAGTGATGTCACAAATGCATTATTAACATCAAGGAAGGTAGAACAAATCATTTGAACACTTATAGAATTTACTCAAGCACTCTCACAGTGATTAATCATCCAGCAAACGATTCTCAAGTGCATCAAGAACAAAGAACAACACTGCTACAGACATGTTCCCATATCAAGTTATTATATGTCCTTAGTTGAGTTGTAACTTTGTAAAAGCTCTTACTTGTAATTCCTACTTAGCTTACTTAGAAGCATTGTGTAGGAAATCCTTTGTAAATCATAAACCCTTGTGTTTGTGTCTTGGCTAGAGTTAGTCGAGTTGCAAAGTCTTTGTAATAGAGTTATTACAGAGTGGCTTGTAACAGAGTTGTTACAAGCTAGTGACGGATTAAGAGGTTAATTCCTAGGTTACAATAGGTTGTAATCTAAAGATTTCTCAGTAGTGAAGTTGCAATCCTACAAGGGTAGGTCGTGGTTTTTAATGCCATTGAGCTGGGAATTTTCCACGTAAAATTCCTTTGTGTCATTTAATTACTGCATTATATGTAGTTTATGTGGGAACTAATAGAGAACCTGGTTCTCTATATAGTTTGGCGGACCCTTAAATTATATCAATTGGTATTAGAGCAGGTTCATTTTATCTAGCTAACACCTGGAAAGGATCCTCATGGCTGCTCCTCCAAACATTGAAGAAGGTCAATCTACCTTCAGGCCACCAAGGTTCAATGGCCAATATTATGGATGGTGGAAGGCTAGAATGCACGACTTCATCATGGCTGAAGATTTCGAGCTTTGGGATGTCATTTATGATGGACCCTTCGTTCCAAACAAGATTGTTGACGACCCAGTTGTAGCTGTAACTGTTCCCAAAACAAAAAAGTAGTTCAGCGACGCTGACCGAAAGGCCAGAGAAAAGAATTTTCGTGCAAAGAAAATTCTTGTTTGTGCCATTGGTCCTGATGAATATAATAGGATATCGGCATGCCAGTCAGCTACGGAAATCTGGAAGCCCTCAAATAGCTCACGAAGGAACAACACAAGTTAAGCAATCAAAGATTGACATGCTTACAACTGAATACGAGCTCTTCAGGATGAAGGACGATGAATCCATTCAAGATATGCATACTTACTTCACCTCTATCATAAATGAGCTCCACTCTCTTGGGGAAATCATTCCAAGAAATAAGCTTATCAGGAAAATTCTCAATGTCCTACCCAGCTAGGAAAGCAAGGTGAAAGCTATCACAGAGGCAAAGAACTTGCAGGCGTTGACCATAGATGAACTTGTTGGAAATTTGAAAATATATGAAATGAAGAAGAAGAAGGACAATGAAAGAAGAGAGCCCAAAAGGGAGAAAAACCTGGTCCTCAAGACAGACGACAATGATTCAAGTGGTGAGGATGGTGATATGGCTTACTTGACAAGAAGATTCCAGAAAATGGTTCGCAGGAATAGATGCATTCCAAAAAAGGGTAGTTCTAGCAAGCCAAAAAATTATGACCACCTCTATCATAAATATGACAAGCCAGGACACTTTATCAAGGATTGCCCTCCCCTAAAGCAAGATCAGTACAAAAATAACTTTGACAAAGCAGCCAAGAGGAATCCGGTTCCTGATAAACTCTTCAAGAAAGAATGTCGCTGATAATGTTGCGAAGCAAGCTCTTGCTGCATGGGGAGACTCCTCCAGCAAATCTGAAGAAGAAAATGATCATGGTGATAGTTCAATGATGGCAATAGAAAGTGAAGAAACTGAGTATGACTCAATCTTTGCCTTGATGGCTCAGTCTGATGATGATGAAGATGATGACGATGATGAGGTAAATTTTCTGGATGTTTAGAAGAATCTGAAATCTTATTCTCCTAAAAAACTCGTGTCTTTGGCAAATGTGTTAATTGATGCCTATCATAGTCTTATAAATGATAAAGATGTTTTAACCGTGGAATTAGGAAAAGCAGAACAGTCTAGAGATGACCTAGTAGTCGTTGTGGTTGATTTAAAGAAAACAATTGAGAACCTGAAGAAAGAGAAGGATGCCTTAGAATGAAAAAATTGCAAACATAGAACATGATAGAGATGATCTAATGGTCGTTGTGGTAGATCTAAAAGAGACCATAGAATGTGTGAGAAAGGAAAAAGAAGTCTTAGCTGAGAGATTTGCTAACATTGAGCATGAGAGAGATGACCTATTAGTGGTGGTAGTGGACCTAAAGGAAACAATTGAGGAACTTAAAATGGAGAGTAGGCTAGAAAATTCTAAAAAGGGAAAGGAAGTTGCAAGTGAGGCACACCTTAAGTTGAAAGTGAGTTAAAATCAATGAAGTCTAGTCTGTGTGCCGAGCTTAAGAAAAATAAACAACTTCAAGAAGAACTAGGAAGAGTGAATAGTGATCTTGAAAAATCACTTAAATTGACCTGGTCCTCTGATGCTATCACTGCCATGTACACTAACAATAGGGAAACAGACATGTAATTGGGTTCCAAAGGAAAAAGACTCCCATACAACCCTCATATCAAGTACGTTACTGTACCTAACAATTGGCTTTGCACTTACTGTAACAATACTGGGCACTTTAAAGAAAATTGTATGGCCAGATTTCAGTCACAACAGAAAAACAAAGTTTTTGCTGAAAAAGTGACTAATGGTAGAGAACCTGGTCCTTCATATAAAAAACGTATGATGCCTGCTTGGACCAGAAGATCCCTCATTCACCCCTTTCCTCATTACAAGGGACCTAAACTCGTTTGGGTTCCTAAGTCTAACCCCTGATTTTCTTGTGCAGGGAATAGTGAAAGGGAGCAACCTACAATGGGTACATGGATAGCGGCTGCTCAAAGCATATGACTGGAAGTACAAATGATTTCTTTTCACTTAAAGCACTGAAAGGTGGGAGTGTATCCTTTGGAAATGGCAAGAAAGGAAACATTCTGGGAGTTGGAAGGATTGGGAAGTCTCTCTCTCTCTCACTTAATTAAAAATGTGTACTACGCGAACGGGTTGAAGTACAGCTTGCTAAGTGCTGCGACAAGGGAAACAAAGTGGAATTTGTGTCCAAGATATGCACAGTGACAAATCTTGTGACCGGTGAGGTGGTGCTAGTTGTAAAAAAATAGAAAAATATCTATGTTGCTGATTTTGAGTCTCTGCAAAATAGTGATCTCAGCTGTCTAAGTGTTGTTGATAATGATGCTGAATTATGGCACAGAAGGCTAGGTCATGCAAGGTTCACGTTGCTCAACAAATTGGTCAGGAAGGACCTGGTTAGTGCGTTGCCTTATGGTTCCTTCTCACCAAGGTATTTGAGTACTTCAAGGTTCCCTTGGACAAGCTAAAGTGGGCACTAAGAAGCAAACTTTCTCCAAGTCCACTCTTGAAGAATATGAGTGCATTGATATGGCTGGAGGATTTGGAAGTATTTCTACAATTTCTCAATTGATCAACACTCAGAACAGTTCCACTGCTGAAATACGGCAGTTGAAAGCAAGGAATGCTATTCTTGAGAGTCAGTTGAGTCAGCTTCAGGAGGCACCTGGTTCCAGTATCTCTCAAAGTTTGACGACCCGTCCAGTCGTCTCATGCTCCGTTTCCCCTATTTCTACTTCTTATTTCTTTGTTTATCGGTTCTATATGTGACCGGGTTGGTTGGCTAGCGTTGGGAAAGGTTTTGAGAAGGTTTGAGACACTTAGCCTCTTTTGAGGAAGCTTAAGTTGGAAAAGTCAACTGGATGTTGACTTATGAGTTAGAAGGCTCGGATGTGAGTTCCGATGGTTCGGATAGCTTAGTGAGGTGATTTCGGACTTAGGAGTGTGGTCAAAATATGTTTCGAAGGTCCGGAGTAGATTTAGGCTTGAATTGGCGAAATGGGATTTTTGGCGTTTTCCGGTTGATAGGTGAAATTTTGATTTAGGGATCGAAGTGGAATTCCGGGAGTTGCCGTAGTTCCGTTGTGTCATTTGGGATGTGAGTGCGAAATTTCAGGTCATTCGGACGTGGTTTGCTTGGGATTTTTTTATCAAAAGCGTTATTTAGAAGATTTTAAAATTCTTAAGCTTGAATCCGATGTGTTTTGGTTGATTCGATATTGTTTGAGGTGTTTTGAAGATTGCTATAAGTTTGATGGTGGTATATGATGTTTTTATTCTTTTGGTTGAGGTCCCGGGGGCCTCGGGGTGATTTCGGATGGTTGGCGGAAAGATTTGGAGTTGGTTGTGACAGCTGAAGTTTTCCATTACTGTCATAATCGCACCTCTGGCTAGGGGACTGCAGGTGTGGTCTCGCAGAAGCGATATTTGAATCGCAGTAGCGGAAAGGGCCCGGGAAGGCAGAAATCGCAGAAGCGGTTGAAGAACCGCACCTGCGATGGCGCAGGTGCGAATTGGGCATCGCAGATGCGAAAGTGGGGGATTTAAGTGATGACCGCAAAAGCGGTCCGTTTACTGCAGAAGCGGGATTTCGGCCGCAGATGCGAAATGCCTGGGCCAGAAGGTATAAATTATTTCCTTCACGATTTTTGAGCTATTCCACCATTTCTAAGTCGGTTTTTGGAGATTTTTGGGCGATTTGAATGAGGATTTCAAGGGGATTTCATTGAGGTAAAGGCTTTGGACCTAAAACTCGTTCCTATGGTATTAGTGCACGGATTAGGGCTATAATTGATGGAATTTTAGGGTTAAATTTGGGGAAACTAGGCCTAGGAAACTTAGTCCTTTGATTGAGGATTTGAAGGACCATTGGTGGTCGGATTTTGGTACTTTTGAGATGTATGAACTCGTGGGGGAGATGACGAATCCATTGACGTGAATTTTGTCGAATTCCGAGACGTGGTCCCGGGGGTCGGGTTTTGGTTAAATTCGGGATTTATGCTATAAATTGATTATTTTCGCTTGGGCTTCATTCCCTTAGTATACTTTGACGTCGTGATTCTGTTTTTGGATAGATTCGACGCGAGTTGAGGCCGATTCGAGGGGAAAAGGTATTGCGGGCTAGAGTTTAGACCGGATTGAGATGAGTAATGATTTTAAATGTTGTCCTGAGGGTACAAAACCCCGGATTTCACATCGTGGTGCTATATTGAGGTGACACACACGCTAGATGACGAGCGTGGGGTCGTGCACCGTTGGGGATTGTGACTTAGTATATCCCGAATGATTGTTTTACCGCGTATTTGACTGAAAACGGTTTGCTATCATCATGTTTTGGGCTGAATGCCATATTTGGGCCCCGTGCCAACTACTTGAACCCTTAGGGGATTTTTAATGATATTTCCTCATTGTTTTGACTTTATACTTGAACTCAGTCATGTTATATACTACTATTTTCATAACTCAACCATGTTTACTCTGTTTTAATACACTAAATGATATTTTGAATGATAATTGGGATGAACATCATGTTTACTATTGCCCGAGTGGCTTGTCTGATTCTGACTGAGTAAGGATGACGGCCTGTGTTGTGAGGACACACTGATTATGATTATGAGGCCGAGAGCCTGAGATTGTACGCCACGAGGTGGCTTGTTGTTATGAGGCCGAGGGCCTATGTGATTATGCCACGAGATGGCTTGATATTGCGCTTGGGCCGTAAGGGACCCCTCCAGGAGTCTGCACACCCCCAGCGAGAGCGGGTACCCATTGTGATGTGAGATATAGCTCGAAGGGCTGGTCTTGTTTTGTGATATTGTTCGAGGGGAGGATTTTGTTGACATTGTGCCCAAGGGGCGATCCTTTATGTGTTTATCTTTCCTAGTTGCCTGTCATTTACTTGCTTAATAGTTAAAAAGGCATTTCATGAAGTTTAAACTGAACTAAAGTGACTTACCTATTTTCCCACTGTTTCATTGCTTTTATTGGTTTTTACTGTTTCTTTATAGTTTGTTGATGTGCCTTTACGTGGTTTCTTATTACTCAGTCTGCATTTATTATTATTACTCACTGAGTTGGTGTACTCACTTTACTCCATGCACCCTGTGTGCAGATTCAGGCGCTTCAGGTCCCGCTAGCGAGTGTTGATCCTTCCAGCTCAGGCGGATTCGGAGATTCTCCAGGTAGCTGCCGGCGTTCGCAGCCCAGAGCTTCTTCCCTTATTTTTTCCCATGTTTTAGCTCTGTATTAGACTATGTAGACTTTCCTTGTCTTTATTCAAATTGTAGATGCTCATGACTGGTAACACCCCGGGCTATGTCTTTTTCCGCAAACTGTATTGTTTACCTTTCTTTGGGATTTTATTACTATGATTAAGACTTAATTCGTATTATTTAATTGCTTAAATTAATTGGGAAGGTGTCGGCTGGCCTTGTCTTCACGAAAGGTGCCATCGCGATCGGGTCTGGGTTTAGGGTCGTGACACAAAGCGAAGAGGTTGCCAGTCTGACCAAGGAGAATGTTGAGCTCAAGAAACAGGTGGAGGACCTAAAAGAGAAAGTGCTCAATGAGCAAAAGTCGGCGAATGCTCGAATGGATCTAGTCCTCCAAACCGTTGCATCTGCCTCTAAGCTCTCTCCTTCCAGTGTCCCTTCAGTGTCAAGTCTTAAGTGTGGGTCTTTAATGTTAAGTTTATGATGATGTTTGTGGTACTTGTTTTCTCTTTTTGTTCTGAATTGTGGATGGTTGCTAGCAACATTGAATCTGCTCCCTGTTTTTGAAATCCAAATTGTTTAATGGGAGCTTTTCCCTTTTGCTGTATATGCCTTGCTTTTATGCTCTATTTTTAGTCATGTTGTGTGCACATAAGTGGCATGAGTTAACTCACGCTAGACTTCTTTTTGCTTAAAGCTGTTGTTGATCCCTTTATGATGCCAAAAGAGGGAAAAATAATTCAGGGGGAACATGATAGGAAACAGATTCGGGGGAATACAGGAAATGCCAATGTCATTCTGGTTCTTAGGGGGAACTTGAATTATAAGTTTGTCATCATCAAAAAGGGGAAAATTGATAGGTTATATATGTATCCCTATTATGTTTTGATGATCTAACAAACTTACTATTAAGAACCAGATAAGGAACCTGATACACATCCTCAAGAACGTAAAGATCAACAAGTCTCCAGTTGGTGACACAGTTCAACTCTTCAGAGTCAAAGGAACAACAGAGGGAACATATAACTACCAGTTCTCGAGGAAACTGTACAAGTCAACTGCCCCAGCTGTAAAGTTGCTGCTCGCACACGCTACTGTACAGAAACAGTGCAGCAGTCAACTTTATGGGAAATGCCTTTTACCTAACTTGCTTACATCATTGCAAATGCATTATTAACATCAAGGAAGGTAAAACAAATCATTTGAACACTTAGAGAATTTACTCAAGCACTCTCACAGTGATTGATCATCCAGAAAACGATTCTCAAGTGCATCAAGAACAAAGAACAACACTGCTACGGACATGTTCCCATATCAAGTTATTATATGTCCTTAGTTGAGTTATAACTTTATAAAAACTCTTACTTGTAATTCTTACTTAGCTTACTTAGAAGCATTATGTAGGAAATCCTTTGTAAATCATAAACCCTTGTGTTTGTGTCTTGGCTAGAGTTAGTCGAGTTGTAAAGTCTTTGTAATAGAGTTATTACAGAATGGCTTATAACAGAGTTGTTACAAGTTAATGAGGGATTAAGAGGTTAATTCATAGGTGACAATAGGTTGTAATCTAAAGATTGCTCAGAAGTGAAGTTGAAATCCTAGAAGGGTAGATCGTGGTTTTTAATCCCGTTAATGAGCTGGAAATTTTTCACGTAAAATTCCTTTGTTTTATTTATTTACTGCAGTATGCGTGGTTTCTGTGGGAACTAATAGAGAACCAGGTTCCCTATATAATTTGATGAACCCTTAAATTATATCAAATAGTAATGTTCAGAAGTTCAACATTTATAGAGCTAGTTGGAAGAAATATCTTCTAAATTGCTCCATCACAGAAGTATGAATAAAAGTAACTTTGACCCTGCTACTAAGCGTTGAAGTTTTTTTTTAAAAGTGAATAATTTTTTTGTTATGGCCTCGTATATACACATGCATCCATACGGATATGTACACATGTAAACTTTATTAGTCTTCTACCTTTTCATGAGCTCATTTTGATCAATCCAAAAGATATACTCCCTCCATTTCGAAAAAAATGAACGTATTATCTTTTTAATTTGTTTCAAAAAGAATGATCGCTTTCTAAATTTGCAAGCAGCGTGACTTTAAACTTCCCATTTTACCCTTAATGAGATAATATATAGCCAAACAAATATCTATGGACTGTTTTAGACCATAAGTTTCAAAAGTCTTCTCTTTTTTCTTAAACTTCGTGCCCAGTCAAATAAGTTCAAACAATTAACTTTAGTTATTCATTTGACCCTTAAAATGACATGATTTTATAGCTACATAATGGAATGACATGGCATGTTCATGACCATAAGTTCCAGAATTTTTTTTTTCTTTTGCTCAATCAAACACCTACACATATGACAAAAAAGAGGGAGCATTCAATTTTACCATGCGTGCCATTATTGTATAAGCTAGTGCCTGCGCCCACAGTTTCAAATGCAGGTGTAACTGACCCAAGGTCACACATGACTGCAGTGCCATCCTGCAAAGTTAGTTAAATTCAATCAACTTTAATGTCTTGTTATTATTCTTTGTTATTTCCAAGCGAATTGATCCAAAGATATGCTATTTTATCATTAAATAACTTACATTATCAATCAGTATGTTTTGAGGTTTCAAGTCGCAAAGGACGAGAAAGCTGATGTGTGCTATATGCAAAGAGTATGCAATTTCTCTTGATAACTTTAGTGCAGTTGGCCAATCCAACCCTGTCAGAAAGTATAAATATAGATGCTAGAAGGGAAAACTTTTGTACATAAACCTTATGACCGCCTTAATACCTGGTGTGCCAAGAATATTAATAACAAGAGGACAGAGATTACGCATACAAAGCTTTCAGGCTAGCAAGTGGATTTGTAGTCTATAAGGTATGTAAAACAACAATTAGCCTTCATGTGTAAAGCAATTATTGTAGATTTTTCTATTCACATATTACATATATTGCATGAAGGATGTTACACCTTGTCATGGTTCTCGTTTCGGCTCAAGACAGTTGAACATTTTCCTAGCATATCCCTATGCAAATATTCTTTACACGTCCATCTGGAAATGTCTAATTTCCTTACCACTCCCTCTATTAGATAATTTTATATTGTCACTTAAAAGAGACACGGTTACTTGATTTGTATCATTTGTGCATAGCCTAGATATTGGCAAAGTTCGAAAAGAAAATAATGCAAATATTTTGTCAAAGATGCATCTTTTTAGTAACTTTTGAAACTCTATTTAGTTTTGCAAACTCAAGTTTGTCTAGAGATACTAAAATGATTGTACATCAAAGAATTTATGTCATTTTAACAAAATGATATTTGGTTACAATATTTATACATAAATTTTTAGATCTGAACGGTTGAGCACAAGCCTTTTGCTGAATAGGTGTGTCTACTTTGGAACCAAAACTCCCCAACATCTATCTCACTCATGTTGGGGCCACGCATCTCATAGGCGACCCCTTCTAGTTTTATTGATTTATAAGAATTAGACAACCATAAAATGAAAAGTAAAAGAAGGCCTAAGCATTTCAAATTTGTTAAACAAAAAAAAGTTAGAGAGATACTTTTAATATTTGATCGTAGATCCCCATTCTTCATTAGCGGAAGAATCATAAAACCTTGTTTTACAAGTACATTTGAACCCGGCATAAAAAGTCTGCCATGCCCTAGTACCTTGATAAAGGACTTATGCATCAACTTGCTGGCAGCTCTGACCTCACTCTGTTAATCAGTAGTTTAGATTCAAAACACTGGTTTCACTAAAGGTTGTTGAAAATATAACAGCGTTTACCTCATAGCTAAAGGTGGAATTGCCCTTTGAAAATGGGCGATCTTCAAGGCATACTCGCCCGGAGCAACCTTAACGGGTTGTCACCTTTGCATTTGTATGAAAGAATTAAATTATTACTTCCAGCAATAACTGTTGCTCCTTTCATGCATTCGGAAAGAAAATTAGGATCATCTAGCATCTCATGATAAATGTCAGCTGCATGAGGTTTGAGACAAAGGTAGATGAGAAGAAATTCTTTTTGTGAGTCATATAAAGACCAACTCAGTATTAAGTAATAAAGTGAATAGAATACTCACGGTTGTAAGGCAATGATAAGATCACTTGGGCATCCATTCTGTCAAAGTAAGCATATAAATTCAGGTGACTCTTCAGAACATCATATACACTTGAGCAATATTGGTTTCCATGATGAGAGGATCCCTGCCAACATAGCACAAAGATGGTATTTATATTTCTACAAACAAAAAAGGAGTTAACATTTTATACTTATCGAACAATTTAATTATTAAAATTAGATAGGAAGTAATGCTCGAGCTACTTACAAAGCATTTATATATGACAATTCCTGCTCCGAAAAGTTTCGCGTCAAGATAGGATGGATACGTATTTCCTTTGTTATAACTACATGGAGAAACACACACAATTGTAAAAGAGCTCGATCTTAGTTTGAAAAACATGATAACAATTTAGAATAAAACTCAACACTTCTTTTGATAGGAGAAGAAAACTTACTGCTTGTCTAACAAATATGGGTTATCTTCCAGCATATCACTTAGAGCTTTGAATGAGTTCTCCACCATTTCCTTAAGCTGTCAACCGAAAGCCAACTTATATGTAACTTTTTTATGTGTAACAAATTTTGGCTCGATATATGTAACTTAGTCGAGGACTAGCATACATACATGTTCAGTCCCCTCGACAGGATCCCTCATTTGCCAAATTTGTTCTCCGGGTTGCAGAAACATGAGTCCAGGAATAAAAGCTTTTTCAACACAATCTATGATACTTTCAGTTTCTGCCAGTAAATGATGTGGAGGAATACCACGCCGTTTTTCCAGTGTGCATGATGTTCTTCTGAGTTCTTCAATTTCAAAGAATGTATTGTCTTCAAAGTGTACACTTGGTCTAATAAGATCTGATGAAAATCAACACCACTAATTAAAATAAATATACAAGCATGTCAATGAAACTCAAGAGCCCTAATTGTCCCCCAAAAATAGCAGCAACGAAACAAAAAAGAGATATGTGACTTGATAGTAATTGATGTTTTAAGCGTTAAGAATACACAAAAAACTAGAGTATAAAAAAGGGAATAGATGTGTCTCCATGTTCTATCGAGAGGAAAAAGAAATCGCACAGCTAACACGGTGCAATACTAGATATTGTATCAAATCCAAGACAAGAAAAGTTATGATTTCAGAAAGACTGCTTAATGGAGAGAGACTAATTGTACCAAGCGCTGACTGCTTGAATGGAACATCTAGTGGCACAAGTTTGTTGGGTCATCACTTGTTTTGAAAATGAATACTGCGTTCCGAGCCCTTAAAAACCTCTTTCAGCATTACCTTGATTTGCGTGCGCAGTACGGGTGCATAGCCGGAAAGCCATTATGTGAGAATCCGTGTAAAATGATGAATTTTGACCTTAAAAATAAATTTAAGTTGACTCCGGTCAACATATTGGGTAAACGGACCCGGACCCGTGATTTGACGGTCCCGGAGGGCCCGTAGGAAAATATAGGACTTGGGCGTATGCCCGGAATCGAATCCCGAGGTCCCAAGCCCGAGAAATAAATTTAAAGAAAATTATTTTCTGGAGTTAGTTATGAGTTTTGGAAATAAATTGTGCTTAGAATTTGATGGTATCGGGCCCGTATTATGGTTCCGGAGCCCGGTACAGGTCTTATATGTGGTTTAAGTCGAGTCTGTGAAATTTGGTAGGAAACGGACTTGAAATGACGTGAATCGGACCGTATTTGAGAAAAATGGAAAATTTGAAGTTCTTTACTGATTTCATGATTTTGATGCTAAATTTATAGTTGTTGATGTTATTTTGGTGATTTGAATGCACGAGTAAGTCCGTAGGGTGTTTTTGAGATAGTGTACATGTTTGGTTTGGATCCCCGAGGGCTCGGGTGAGTTTCGGATAGGTCTCGAAAGGTTTTTGAACTTATGAAAATTTCAGGTTTTTGCTGTCTCGGTGCACAGGGGTTTTGTTCTTCGCGTTCGCGTGGTCCCACTCGCGAACGCGTAAGGCAACTTCCTCAGGTGCCAATTTTCTTCTTCGCGAATGCGGAGCTTGAGACACGAACGCGAGGCTGTGGGGGGAGTACCCTTCACGAACGCGTCCAGGCACTCGCGAACGCGTAAGCCTAGTGGCCTAGGGGGAGGGGTTCACATTTTGTTATACGCGAACGCGGCCACTGGCCCGCGAACGCGAAGGCTCGAGGGGTTAAAGCTTCGCGAACGCGAGCCTCAGATCTCGAGCGCGAAGGTCACCTAGGCCTGACTCTTCGCGAACGCGACAGGACTATTGCGAACGCAATGAAGGCCTGCCCAATGATTCTTAAACAGTAGCAGAACATACGAGATTTCACCAAAATTTCATAACTTCTTCTTCCAAACTCCAAATTGGGCAATTTTTGAAAGAGAACGTCACCACAATTTCATAGGTATGTAATCTTAGACTCATTTTCTTCAATTTGCGTTAATACCCATTAGATTTCTAGGCCTAAATCATGTCTTTAAGGGTAGAAAATTAGGGATTTGGGTAAAACTAGGGCTTTTGGCATAATCGGGATTTAGACCTTGTTTTGGGGTCGGATTTTGGAACTAATTACATATTCGGGCTCGTGGGTGAATGGGTGATCGAGTTTTGGTCCGAATCTCGTATTTTGACCAAGCGGGCCTTGGGTCAATTTTTGGCTTTTTGGGAAGAATAATTGTCACGACCCGTTTTCCCCACCCTCGGGAGTCGTGATGGCGCCTACTAATGTGAGCTAGGCAAGCCAATTATCGAAAAAATTACCGTATCCATTTTCATACCTTTTTAGCATTTAGAAAACAATAACGTGAAAACAATGGAAATTTCAATAAGCAGAAGAAATGTAGTGAAATATCTGAAATATGAATCTAATACAACTATTTAAGCCTTAATCACCCAGAACTGGTGTCACAGTACCACAGACGATCTAAGAGTGTTACATACTAAGTCTGAAAATAAAAGATACACTGTTTCTGAATTAAGGAAATGAAACAGGGATAAAAGGGATAGAGGGAGACGCCAAGGCCTGCGGACGCCTGCAGGTCTACCTTGGATCTCCGTGGACTGAAGGTAGCCACCCAATCTACGGTCCAAAAGCTGCTTCGGGATCTTCACATAGTACAGAGTGTAGTATCAGCACAACCGACCCCATGTGCTGGTAAGTGCCTAGCCTAACCTCGGCGACGTAGTGACGAGGCTAGGACCAGACTACCAAATAAATCTATGCAGTTATATAATATACAACCAAAAATAAAACATGAATAAACAAGTAAAAATGGGAGGGGGCTACATGCTGCGGGGGTATATCAATATCAACAGTAAATCAAGAGTAAAGGCATAAGGACCACTTAGACTTCACAGCAAAACAATAAGAAACTTGTATCCAATCTATAAACACTTTGTATCAACAATTGTTCCGGCGCGCAACCCGATCCCAACATATAACAACACTGTTGCGGCGTGCAACCCGATCCATATCATTTATCACTGTCGCGGCGTGCAACCCGATCCGATTATATTATTGTTGCGGTGTGCAACCCGATCCAATCATATTATTGTTGCGGCATGCAACCCGATCCGCATATAATATTGTTGCGGCGTGCAACCCGATCCAAATATATCAGTGTTGCGGCGTGCAAGCTAACACATGGCTGGGCTCAGAAACATCCAACCTCACGAACTGATTGGCCAAAGCCTGAACATCCAAAGCAAGCGGTCTCTCACCGACCGGAATATAAGCGAGACTGCCCATACTGGCTGACTTCCTACTCAAAGCATCGACCACCATATTGGCCTTTCCCGGATGATATAATATGGTGATATCATAGCCCTTCAACAACTCCAACCACCTCCTCTGCCTCAAATTCAACTCCTTTTGCTTGAACAAATACTGTAGACTCTTGTGATCCGTGAACACCTCACATGCCATGCCATAAAGATAATGCCTCCAAATATTCTACGCGTGAACAATGGCTGCCAACTCCAAATCATGAACTGGATAGTTCTTCTCATGAATCTTCAACTGCCGCGAAGCATAGGCAATGACCTTGCCATCCTGCATCAACACCGCACCAAGTCCAATACGAGATGCATAACAATAATATGTATAAGGCCCTGAACCTGTGGGCAAAACCAACACCGGTGCCGTAGTCAGAGTTGTCTTGAGCTTCTGAAAGCTCGCCTCACACTTGTCCGACCATCTGAACTGGGCACCCTTCTGGGTCAACCTGGTCATCGGGGCTGCGATAGATGAAAACCCCTCTACAAACCGACGATAGTAGCCTGCCAATCCCAAGAAACTCTGAATCTCTATAGTTGATGCTGGTCTAGGCCAGTTCTTGACTGCCTTAATCTTCTTCAGATCAACCTGAATACCCTCTGCTGATACAACATGACCCGGGAATGCAACTGAACTCAACCAGAACTCATACTTAGAAAACTTAGCATACAACTGACTATCCCTCAAGGTCTGAAGAACCACTATAAGATGCTGCTCGTGCTCCTCTCGGCTGCAGGAATAGATCAAAATATCATCAATGAAGACTATTACGAACAAATCCAATTAAGGCCTGAACACTCGGTTCATCAAATCCATAAAAGCTGTTGGGGCATTTGTCAACCCGAATAACATCACCAAGAACTCATAATCCCCGTACCGAGTGCGGAAAGCAATCTTAGGGACATCGGATGCCCTAATCCTCAACTGATGGTAGCCAGATCTCAAGTCAATCTTAGAAAATACCTTGGCAACCTGAAGCTGATCAAAAAAATTATCAATCCTCGGCAGCGGATACTTATTCTTGATCGTAACCTTGTTTAATTGCCGGTAATCTATACACATCTGCATCGGTCCATCCTTTTTCTTAACAAACAACACCGGCGCATCTCAAGGCGGAACACTGGGTCTAATGAAACCCTTTTCAAGCAAGTCTTGCAACCGATCCTTCAACTCTTTCAACTCAGGCGGGGCCATATGATATGGCCAGATAGAAATGGGATGAGTGCCCGGAGCCAAATCAATGCAGAAATCAATATCCCTGTCGGGTGGCATACCCGGCAGGTCTGAAGGAAATACCTCAGGAAACTTCCGAACAACGGGCACATAATCAATAGAAGGGACCTCAGCACTAGAATCACGTACATAAGCCAAATAGGCCAAACACCCCTTCTCAACCATACACCGAGCCTTCACATAAGAGATAACACTATGGGTAGAATGACCGGGAGTCCCTCTCCACTCTAAACGAGGTAAACCCGGGAAGGCTAAGGTCACAGTCTTGGCATGACAATCCAAGATAGCATGGTAAGGTGATAACTAGTCCATCCCCAATATGACATCGAAATCAACCATGTCCAGAAGCAACAAATCTACACGAGTCTCAAGACCCCCAATCACAACTATACAAGAGCGATGGACTCGATCTACCACAATAGAATCACCCACCGGTGTAGACACATATACAGGGGCACCCAAGGAATCACTAGGCATGACCAGACACGATGCAAAATAAGATGACACATAGGAGTAGGTAGAGCCTGGATCAAATAAAACTGAAGCATCTCTGCCATAAACCAGAACAGTACCTGTGATAACTGCTTCGAAAGCCTCAGCCTTGGGCCTGACTGGAAGAGCATAACATCGGGGCTGGGCCCCACCACCCTCGACTACATCTCTGGGACGGCCTGCTGCTGGCTGGCCTCCACCTCTAGCGGCCTGAGCTCCACCTCTAATACCTCTACCTCCACTTCTAGCACCTCTACCCCCACCTCTAGTTGGCTGGGCGGGCGGTGAAACACCTGGTGCCTGAACCATAGCACGGGAACCTTGCTGCTGCAACTGAGTACCCACCAATCTCGGACAAGCCCTCCGGATATGACCATACTCACCACACTCAAAACATCCACCTGAATGCTGCGACGGAGGAAACTGAGACTGACCTTGGCGACCTAAATGACCACCCAGAAAACTTTGAAGCGGCGGTGCATTGATAGGAGCTGGTGGTGCACTCTAGGGCTGCTAACCAGAATTCTGCATATGAGAACCACGGCCACCTGAAGTACCGTGAGAAACTTGAAGTGCTGACTGAAAGGGCCTAGGAGGATTGCATACGAATCCCTGCCTCCAAACGAGGCACCACTGAATTTGCCTGAATGACGGGGCCTCTTGTCCGACCCATGACCACCTCCCTGCGATAGAACCATCTCCACTCTCCTGGCCATATTGGCCGCCTCTTGGAAAGAAATCTCACTCCCTGTCTCCCTAGCCATTTGAAGACGAATCGGGTGAATAAGTCCCTCAATGAACCTCCTCAGCCTCTCTCTCTCTGTGGGGAGTATGATAAGAGCATGACGAGCCAAGTCGATGAATCTGGTCATACTGGGTAACAATCATAGAACCCTACTGGAGACGCTCAAACTGCCTCCGATAAGCCTCCCTTTGAGTGATGGGGATAAACTTCTCCAGAAATAGCTGAGTAAACTGCTCCCAAGTCAAAGCTGGTGTTCGGCCGGTCTAGCCAAGCAATAATCTCTCCACCATGTCTTGGCGGATCCCGACAAGCGAAAAGTAGCAAAATCGACCCCATTGGTTTCAACTATCCCCATGTTCCTAAGAGCCTCATGACAACTATCTAAATAATCCTGGGGATACTCTGAAGATGTACCGCTGAAAGTGGTAGTGAAGAGCTTGGTGAACCTGTCCAACCTCCACAAAGCCTCCGAAGACGTAGCTGATCCATCACCGATCTGTGCTACTACTCGGCTGAAGAAGTGATACGTGTTATCACCATTCGCGAGAGAACATAGTAGAAGTTTAATTAGCATTGAGAAACCAAACCGCACGACAGGAAGGAATAAAATGTGAAGTTTTTCCTAACTCTGTAGCCTCTTGGGGATAAATACAGACGTCTCCGTACCGATCCCTCAGACTCTACTAAGCTTGTCTGTGAACTGTGAGACCCATGTAACCTAGAGCTCTGATACCAACTTGTCACGACCCGTTTTCCCTACCCCTCGGGAGTCGTGATGGCGCCTACTAATGTGAGCTAGGCAAACCAATTATTGAACAAATTACCGTATCCATTTTCATACCTCTTTAGCATTTAGAAAACAATAACGTGAAAACAACAGAAATTTCAATAAGCGGAAGAAATGTAGTGAAATATCTAAAATATGAATCTAATACAACTATTTAAGCCTTAATCACCCAGAACTGGTGTCACAGTACCATAGACGATCTAAGAGTGCTACATACAAAGTCTGAAAATAAAAGATACACTGTTTCTGAATTAAGGAAATGAAACAAGGATAAAAGGGATAGAGGGAGACGCCAAGGCCTGCGGATGCCTACAAGTCTACCTTAGATCTCCGTGGACTAAAGGTAGCCTCCCAATGTACGGTCCAAAAGCTGCTCCGGGATCTGCACATAGTGCAGTGTAGTATCAGCACAACCGACCCAATGTGCTGGTAAGTGCCTAGCCTAACGTCGGCAAAGTAGTGACGAGGCTAGAACCAGACTACCAAATAAACATGTGCAGTTATATAATATACAGCGGAAAATAAAAAAGGAGTAAACAAGTAAAAATAGGAGGGGGGTACATGCTGCGGGGGTATATCAATATCAACAGCAAATCAAGAGTAAAGGCATAAGGACCACTTAGACTTCACAGCAAAACAATAAGAAACTTGTATCCAATCTATAAACACTTTGTATCAATAATTGTTGCGGCGCGCAACCCGATCCCAACATATAACGACACTGTTGCGGCGTGCAACCCGATCCATATCATTTATCACTATTGCAGCATGCCACCCGATCCGATTATATTATTTTTGCGGCGTGCAACCCGATACAATTATATTATTGTTGCGGCGTGCAACCCGATCCAAATATATCATTGTTGCGGCGTGCAACCCGATCCATATCATTTATCACTGTTGCGACGTGCAACCCGATCCGATTATATTGTTGTTGCGGCGTGCAACCCGATCCAATCATATTATTGTTGTGGCGTGCAACCCGATCCACATATAATATTGTTGCGGCGTGCAACCCGATCCAAATATATCATTGTTACGGCGTGCAACCCGATGCACATATAATATTGTTGCGGTGTGCAACCCGATCCAAATATATCATTGTTGCGGCATGCAACCCGATCCACAAATACAATCAACAACAATCATAACAAGAGTCCCGGCAAGGGATCAATAAAGAACTACACTATCCCAACAAAAGAATCGACGGTATAAGTGACTACGTCCCGGCAAAGGAGAAATAGCTATAACTAAACTTGTTCCAACGTCTAACTACCTTAACTAACACCAATACTCAGTCATAAGTAACTCCCACGAGAATAATCATAATCCTTGCTCAATACAGAGAATCATCAAGTTAAGCATCAGTAGTAGTATTTAAGAGCACAATAAATTTCAATTCAAGACTCACGGTCATGCTCGACACCAACGTATAGATACTCCGTCACCATGCCTATACGTCGTACCCAACAAGAAACAAGTAGCAAATAGGATACAACTCCTAATCCCTCAAGCTAAGGTTAGACCAAACACTTACCTTGATGCCACGAACACAATTCACGTCTCAATTATCGCTTTACCCCTTAATTCCACCACCAATTCGCTCGTATCTAGCCACAAGTTACTTAATTACATCAATAAACGCTAAATGAATCAACTCCAATGCATGAAAATGAGTTTTTCAAAGTTTTACCCAAAAAGTCAAATATCGCCCGGGGCCCACATGGTCAAATCCCGAGGTTCGAACCAAAATCCGACTATCCATTCTCCTACGAACCCAAATATATAATTTATTTTGAAATCGGACCTCAAATCGAGGTCCAAATCCCCAATTTTCGAAAAACCTAGGTTCTACCCAAAACACCCAATTTCCCCAGGAAAATAACTGATTTTGAGTTGAAATCATGTTATAAGATGTTAATGATTGAAGGAAACGAGTTAAAATTGATTTACGATCGATTTGGAGGAAGAGTTGTTCTTGAAAAATCTCCCTAGGGAGTTTATGTTTTGAAAAGATGTGAAAAATGGTTGATTTTCGGCTAAGTACAAAATTTTGTAGGTTGCAGGTATGGGAATTGCGAACAGGGTTCGCAATTGCGAACCCCGACCTTTGCTAGGTTGGGAATTGCGATCAACCTCTCGCATTTGCGAGATGGGAATTGCGAACATTGCGTTGCATTTGCGGCTACTGGCTAGGAGGTGAGGCATGGCATTTGCGATGGATTTCCTCGCAATTGCAAGGTAGCTGGCCTGGGCCTTTGATCGCATTTGCGACGAGGCCTTCGCATTTGCGAGCCAGACTTCGCAAATGCGAAGCCTGCAGGCCTGCAATTCCTTAAGTCCAAAATTTCACCCCGTGGCCTATCCAAAACTCACCCGAGCCCTCGGGGCTCCAAACCAAACATGCACACCAACCTAAAAACTTCATACGGACTCGCTCGTGCATTCAAATCACTAAAATAACATCAACAACTATGAATTCAGCATCAAAATCATGAAATTTTCTTAAGAACTTCAAATTTCCAATTTTCTCAAAAACGATCCGATTCACGTCATTTCAAGTCCGTTTCTTACCAAATTTCACAGACTTATCTTAAATCACATAAGACATGTACCGGGTGCCGGAACCAAAATACGGTCCCGATACCATCAAGTTCTAATCACAATTAATTTTCAAATCTCATAAATAATTTCAGAAAATAATTTTCTTTAAAAATTCATTTCTCGGGCTTGGGACCTCGGAATTCGATTCCGGGCATACGCCCAGGTCCTATATTTTTCCACGGACCCTTCGGGACCGTCAAATCATGGGTCTGGGTCTGTTTACCGAAAATGTTGACCGAAGTCAACTTAAATGCATTTTAAGTCAAATTTTCAACCTTTTCGTAGATTTTCACATAATAGCTTTCCGGCTACGCGTCCGGACTATGCATGCAAATCGAGGTGATGCTGAAAGAGGTTTTTTTAAGGCTTCGAAACGCAGAATTCATTTTAAAAACAAGTGATGACCTTTTGGGTCATTACAATAATAGGAAATCTATAATTAAGCATTGGAATTGGATTGTTTTAGCGTTTATTGATGTTATTAAGTCGATTATGTCTAGATACGGTTGATTAGGTGCCTAATTCAAAAGGAAAAGCGGTGTTTGAGGCTTGAGTTGGCCGTGGAAGTTCGAGGTAAGTATTTGGTCTAACCTTAGCTTGAGGGATTAGGAGTTATGTCCTATTTGCTACGTGTTACTTGTTGAGTACGACGTATAGGCATGGTGACGAGTATCTATACGTTGGTGTCAAGCATGACCGTGAGTCTTAAAGTGAAATTGTTGTGTTCTTAGTAACTGCTACGAATGCCTAAGTTGTTGATTCTCTATGTTGAGCAAGGATTATGTTTATTTTCGTGGAGATTACTTATGATTGAGTAATGGTGTTAGTTGAGATAGTTAGATGTTGGAACAAGTTTGGTTATAGCTAATGATTCCCTTGCCGGGACGTATTTGATTACACTGTCGATTCCCTTGCCGGGATAGTGTTGTTTCTTTATTGGTCCCTTGCCGAGACTCTTGTTGTGATGGGTGTTGAAATGTATATTTGGATCGGGTTGCACGCCGCAACAATATTATATTTGGATCGGGTTGCACGCCGCAACAACGATATGATTGGATCGGGTTGCACGCCGCAACAGTAATATAATTGGATCGGGTTGCACGCCGCAACAGTGATATAATTGGATCGGGTTGCACGCCGCAACAGTGATAGATGATATGGATCGGGTTGCACGCCGCAACAGTGTTATTATTATTTTGCTGTAAATTTTAAATTGTCCTCATGCCTTTCTCTTAATTTACTGTTGGTATTTAATTCCCCGGCAGCATGTACCCCCTCCCACCTTTATTTATTTATTTCTATTTTATTTTCTGCTGCATATTATATACTGCATAGGTTTATTTGGAGTTTAGTCCTAGCCTCGTCACTACTTCGCCGGGGTTAGGCCAGGCACTTACCAGCACATAGGGTCGGTTCTGCTGATACTACACTCTGCACTATGTGCAGATCCCGGAGCAGCAACTTTTGGACCGTAGCTTTGGGTGGCTGCCTTCAGTCCAGTCAGAGATCCCGAGGTAGTCCTGCAGGCGTCCGCAGGCCCGACGTTCTCTTCTATCTTTATATGTTTTCTGTTTCTATTTACTTCAGAGACAGATTGTACCTTTCTTTCCAGACATTTGTATGTAGTATTCGTAGTTGGTCTGTGATACCGTGACACCGGATTCCGGGTAGAGGTGTATGTTTGTATTGTCGTACTGGTTTTTGACTAATTTATCAGATTACGTCTTCCACATGTATTTATTTACCGTTAATATTTAACCGTTGAACGCATGTTGATTTAAATTGTTAGAAAGGGCTAATAAAAGGGTTAGTGATTCTATAATACGCGGCTTGCCTAGCTTTCACGAGTAGGCGCCATCATGGCTCCCGAGGGTGGGAAATCCGGTTCGTGACAAGTTGGTATCATAGCTCTAGGTTACATGGGTCTCACATTTCACAAACAAGCTTAGTACAGTCTGAGGGATCGGTACAAAGACGTCTGTATTTATCCCCCAGAGGCTATAGAGTTAGGAAAATTTTCATATCTATTATTTCCTGTCGTGCGGTTTGGTTTGTCAATGCTGATTGAATTTCTATTCTGTTCATTCACAGATGCCAAAAATGCACGCTTCCTCATCCGCTGACCAGCAGCCCGAGCCCCCAGCAGCAGCTCCTACGAGGGGTAGAGGGCGAGGTCGAGGCCGTGCTAGAGGCCGAGGTAGGGGCAGAGCTCAGCCCAGAGTAGCAGCACCAGCGGCGGAGCCTCAAGTTGACTTTGATGATGAGGTTTCGGCCCAGACAGTTCCGGTGGGCCCAGCTCAGGTCCCACCGTGCTAGAGGCCGAGGTAGGGGCAAGATGCTCTGTGTAACGACCGACCAGTCGTTTTGAGCTCTAGCGTGCCGTTCAGCTGTTTGAAGCCATGAGCAGCTTCATTTCAGGTATTATGACTTGTACGCGTGGTCGGAAATAAATTTTGGGAAGTTCGGAGTTGATTTGGGAAGCGAATTATCATTCGGAAGCTTTAAGTTGAAAGAATTAACTAGGATTGGATTTTTGAGTAAACGACATCGGAATCGGTATACAAAGTTTCCAGCAGGTTCATATGATGATTTCGGACTTGGGCGTATGCCCGGATCGGGTTTTGGATGACCCGGGAGCATTTTGGCGCCTATTGTGGAAGTTAGCATTTTGGAAGAAATTTTATAAGTTTGTGTTGAAGTGCATTTTAGTGTTATCGATGTCCATTTGGGATTCCGAATCTGGGGGTAGCTCCGTATGGTGATTCTGGTATTGGGAGCGCAATCAGAAGTAAATTCGGAGGTCTATGGGTCATTTTGGAGTCATTTGGCTAAAGATAGAAATTTGAAAGTTTTTGAGAAGTTTGACCGGAAGTGGACTTTTTGATATCGGGGTCGGAATCCGATTTCGAAAGTTGGAGTAGGTCCGTAATGCCGAATATGACTTGTGTGTAAAATATGAGGTCAATCGGACGTGATTTGATATGTTTTGGCATCGAATGAAGAAGTTTGAAATTCTAAAGTTCATTAAGCTTGGATTGGAGGTCGATTCATGATTTTAGCGTTGTTGGATATGATTTGAGGCCTCAAGCAAGTCCGTAATGTGTTTTGGGACTGGTTGGTATGATTGGTTTGGGTCCCGGGGGCCTCGGGTGGATTCCGGGTGGTTAACGGATCGAAAATGGAATTTTGGAAAGGGCTGAAGTTGCTGGTTGCTGGTATAACCGCACTTGCGAGACTAGGGCCGCAGGTGCGGAGCCGCAGAAGCGGCCTTCGTGCCGTAGAAGCGGAAATAAACGGCTAGGCTGGGACCACAGATGCGGGAACGCATCTGCGGAGGAGAGGAAGAGATATTTTCTCCGCCCATTTTCACTTCGGGTTGGACGATTTTGGAGCTTTTGGAAGAGATATTTTCTTCATCTATGGTAAGGTAAGTTGTTCCCACTCATTAGGCGTTAAATACATGGTTTTGTTTCGGATTTGAGCATGAAAATTGGTAGAAACTTGGGGTTGAGGAAAAACCAAGAAAATTGATATTCTTGGAATTTGACCACGATTTTGGGTATGAAATTGAGAGTAAATTATATATTTGAGTTCGTGAGATTATGCGTAAAGTTTATCTTTGAAAAATTTCGGAATCCGGGCACGTTTGCCCGAGGGCAATTTTATCAACTTTTCGACCGGGGTTAGGAATTGTTATGAATTGGATTGTAATGAGTAACTAAACATATATTAATGGATTTTCATAATTATTGGCTAGCTTTGGAGCATTTAGCATCAATTCAAGTCTTCGGAAGGGCGTGGAATGCCGATTATGGATCTTTGGAGCAAGGTGAGTCTCCTTTCTAACCTTGTAAGAGGGAATTGTCCCCATAGGCGAAATATTGGTTATGTGCTCCTATTTGTGGGGGCTACATACGCATGAGGTGACGAGAGTCCGTGCGTAGCTACTAATATGTGTAAGTTCGGGTAGTCTAGGACCCAAAAGCATGCTATACATGGAATATTTGTAATCTTATTGACAGTTGAATTGTTTAAATCGCATCGAATTAGTAAATGAATTTCTAAAAGGATAACTTCATTTTTCTTAAATTGTTAAAAGAGAATTGGTTTTCTTTGGATAATTGTTTCCTGATAATTCTTGATTGACTGTCCGTGTGTGTTTAAATTCTGGAACGAGCCGAACGCCTTGGTAGATTAAATAGATGCATCTATGGTTCGCGCCATTCGACCCTCTGGCAGTGCACCGTTTACATACTGTTGGATCGGGCTGTACGTCCTCGGCATGATTTGTGCATGCTTGTATTGCTTGCCTTGGAACTTATTGAAGTTGTTATTTCCTCTTCATGGCTTACTAATATATGTATAAATGATGAAAAGGAATTTGGAAATTTCCTAAATAAGAAAGAATTGTTTACTTGCTTCAAGCTATTGAATTACAATCATGTTTATAAAAATCCACAATTTAATATATTATTGATATAACATTATTGGACCACTAGTAACTGTCGAAGTCGACCTCTCGTCTCTACTTCTTCGAGATTAGACGGGATACTCATTGGGTACACGTTGTTTTCGTACTCATACTACACTTCTGTGCATTTTTGTTGCATAGGAACATGCATCTCTAGTGGCCTAGTGGGCGTAGCAGCATGGTGGATACAGAGACTTAGGTGAGCTGCATTTCCCGAGACGACCCGCAGCCAGCAAGTCTCTTTCAGATTACTGTATTTATTTTTTGTCCAATATTGTATTCCGGACGGTTGTTGTATTACATTATTTCTTAGAAATTGCTCATGCACTTGTGACACCGGATTCTGGGATGTATATGGGATTATTCAGTATTTTAAGATTGTTAATAATATCGTTATCTATTCAGTGAAATTAATTATTTATTGTTTAAATGTTTAAAAGAAATGATTTCAAAAATATCAAAACAAGAAATTACTAGTTATTCGGTGTTGGCTTACCTGACAGCGATGTTCGGCGCCATCACGACCCTTAGTGGATTTTGGGTCGTGACAACATGGTATCAGAGCACTAGGTTCCCTTAGGTCTCACGATTCATGAGCAAGTCTAGTAGAGTCTCGTGGATCGGTACGGAGACGTCTGTACTTATCTTCGGGAGGCTATAGGGCTATTAGGAGTACTTCCCTTCTTGATTCCTCATCGTGCGATTTGATTTCCTTGAGGCTGATGCCCTTGTTTCCTTCCTACTTAATCATACGCGACGCGAACCGCTGGCTATGAATCGAGTATTGAAGTATTGTAATGGTACTATGAATGTGGTGCGGGGTGCTTCTCCCTGCGGGGTTGTTTGAGCTATTATCGTCGCCTTGTGGAAGGATATTCTGTCGTTTTAGCTCAGTAGCGGTACTTCTGAGAGCTCTGAGGCTAGGCACAAGTTTCCATGATGGTTATGAACGATTGTTCCGCAGTATTGATATGATGGTGGGATGTCTGCCTACGTGTCGGGGCAGTAAATGACTTGAAGGGAGGTTTACTCAGTGCATGATTTAGAGATTCAGTATTTTACTTCCGGCAGAGGAAAGGCAATCGGACTACGAATGTGCAGATTTGGGTTGATGGAGTAACGAGACTTGGTATTTGCGAGCGTGGTAGAGTTTTCTTCTATGATGAGGTGTCGTTGTCCCTATTGAATGTACTAAGTTCGCCGGTTTATGATCTTCTACAATTCGCCTTTGAAGCAGGATATTGTGAGATAGTATTGAAGAATCGACTGTCAGAGATCGCGGGGTGCGGTGATTCAGGATGGAATCGGTGTTTCTGATGTCAACGGCGGGAAAGATGATCCTTGGAAAGGGGTAAAGTTAATAGCGGTCTGTTGGTTCAGGTACTATCGAGATGGGTTTCAATCTAAGGCATCAACGGAGCAGTAAAGAATGAGGAAGGACATATGGGAAGTGTCAAGCAGTGGTGAAAATTTCTAGAAGGCCAGGTATAAGAAGCGAAGGTCGAGTAGTCAACTAAAGGGGTGATTTTCGCCAAAGTGGGAGAGTGGTAGAGTTGCATATGGGTCTCGTGGTAGGATGACTACACACCTTAAGGAGAGTTTGGAGTGATTTGGGAATTTTGTCCTACGGATTAATTTGAAGTGTGGACTATTATGCGACAGGAGATTTGATATAACGGAAAGGAGCTGCTTGAAATGAAGAAGGATACTACCTAACTTTGAATTGGAAGGATGTTGCCGCACATTTAATTGATGTCCACGAGGAGTGAATGGACTGGTGCAGCTAGAGGGTGAGCTCGAACTCAGGACGGGTCTTTGATGTCGCAGTCATTGTACCCCGTGCAGCGAAGTTGGAAGATGTCGGAAAGTGA
This sequence comes from Nicotiana attenuata, assembly GCF_001879085.1. Classification (NCBI taxonomy): domain Eukaryota; kingdom Viridiplantae; phylum Streptophyta; class Magnoliopsida; order Solanales; family Solanaceae; genus Nicotiana; species Nicotiana attenuata. Next base: position 269,544 of record NW_017670313.1, read on the forward strand.
TTTCCATGGGGGGTTATTCCCTGTGATCAGGTTAGCGGTCGCGTGGTTGGCGAAGCTTTTGCAAAGAATTTCTATTGGTTATACCGCAAAGAGATCGGTCGTGCGAATGTGGTTGATGATTCAGAGTATAAAAGAGGTTTTACCGAAAGATTCCGAGAACTTTTGCGGTTGATTGCGCATGGTTATGTCAATAAGAGATAAGGAATCCTGGTGAATTTCAGAGTTGTGTAATAGTGGCTTCAAGCTAAGTGGTAGAGTCCCACCGCCTACGATTGGATTGTATGGTTATATTCTTGTGAGGTTTCGGGTTATCGGCGTATTAGTAAGTTATTTCAGCTACGGGAAAAGAGCATAAGTGATAATTTGAGAAAAGAAATTGTTAAAGGTGTGCTATGGTTGGCCTTATTAGATCATGCTCAGACTTGGGGAAGGATTCGGGATTTATGCCTTGTATAAGTGCGGGTTTCAAGGGAAGTGATTCTGCCGGGTGATTCGTCGAGAGGGTATGCATGTGCGAGAAGAATCATGGAGTTGATTATATTTGGGGCCAAGTCAGAGCAGGTGGCTCTCAACAACGGTCCTAGTGGATTCAAAGGGGTAAAGTGTGGTGCCTAATGATTTCGAGCCTATAGGTACAGTTAAGAATCAAGTTTTGTAGCAACTTATGAGAAGGTGCCCAGAATGTTCTATGATGTTTTGACCTGCAGTGTAGCAATTGGGAGGTATGAAATGGTTCGTGGGATTTTAGACAGCAGGGTCTCGTGATTCACGGTCACTCGGGATGAGTGTGGATTGAGTGTGTTATGTGTTGAATGGAGTTATTATTTCTAAGGCAATCAAGGATAAATTGGAAGAAGATAGACTGGTTAGCCATAGTTGAATTGGCGTATTGGTGGTAGTAATCAGTTCCTTCAGCAAACTACGCAAGTGATTTGTGGCGGTACGTGCGAGGCCTGTCGACCGCCGTAATTGATGTTGTTCAGGAGTATTCTACTGTTATAGCCTGTTACGTGTAGGCAGATCCCGGAAGGGTTATGGTGGTTTAGACCACTACTTGGAGATTTGCATATTCTACGGTTATGAGAATTCACCTGCGTGTTGCGATGGTTCTCCTGAAATGAGTTAAGTGAAAGGTTTTTGTATGATGAAGCGTTAATCTATTAGTGGTTCCGGAGTTATGATGGAAATCGTGTTCTATCGAATATTGGCATGTTAGGTGTAGTGAGCGGTATGGAATTTAAAGTAAGGATCAAGGTTGCAGTTCAGTGTTAACAAGGATGTCACGAGCTCGGATGAGCAGGAAAGTAGTTTCGATGTTTAAAGTAAGTTTGTATTTCCTTCCGCGTCACCTGAGATCGGTGTTTTGTGAAAAAGGCTTTGCATCCTGGTTAAGGATTATTGATCGCTTTTTAGCGTTAGTGCGACCGGTGGTTTGGATGTACTGACCTGTTATTTGTTACGGAAGGTTGTGGGAGCATGCCCCACGGGAAGGTTGTATAAGTGTGGCATGTAGTCACTTCATTGTTTGAAGAATTAAACCAAGTATGAAGATTGTGGTGATATCGTTGATTTGGGAATTGATGCCTGGAGGGCACTTGATTTATCGAGTTGTGGATTGTGGATGATTACTCCGGTTATGATGGTTGTTCTTATGTGTTATGAGAGAAAGGGAAGTTATTATGGATCTTTGAAAGGTTTTAGCCTAGTTCAGTACGATCAGAAATAGCTTGAGGTCTGTGGATGGATTCAAATGTGAATATAGGCTCTATATCAGGCCAGATGTGTTCATTTCAGTAATGCGCTCCTTATGGAAGAGTAGTCTGGGTGTTATTCCGTCGTCAGTTATTTCATGTAATGATGCATTGCGCCGTGTGAGTTGTGAGACGGCTTGGTGAATTGCTTATGTGTTGAGGTTCCGCGTAGAGATGATGTTATATGAGCAACAAAATGGCTCTTGAGATTCAGAGCGTATATCGCACCTCAGTTGTGCTTGCGTTCTGTAGCTTATAGCACTATATGTCCCCTCAGGGATAGTATTATGCACTTAGCGCGTTTGTGAACGATATTCGGCATTTTATTGTAATGAGCAATTTAGCTCGATGTGCATCCCATTAGGTGAGTGTTATGTGTGGATCGGGTGGCACGCCGCCATGGGTATGTTATTTGGATCGGGTTGCGCGCCGCAAAAGTGTGATGTTGAATACAGTTTTCATACTTCATCTTATGTGTGTTTGTTTCCCATTTTCTGAGGAAAGTTCATATTAGTTGTGCGAGTCGAGTAGTTCCTTCTAGAGTTCGTTTCCCTTTGTATCCCGTTCGAATGGGTTGCTTATTGGAACGTTGGGGCATCATATGAGACTTTTGATCATGTCCGGGGTGGCTTATTTCCTGAGCAGTTCGTACTGGGTGAGACGAGATCATTGGATTTAGGATCAGTGCAATCTGATTATATGAAGTATATTAAGGAGCAAAGACCATTATTTGGTTCAGAATGAGGCAAGGGTTCTTATCAGGAGTATAGACCCAATGATTTGTTGATTCGGCAGTCGGTTATGAATTTCTACACATCTCTTCCGTCGTGGCGATATTGTAAGAGTTAGAGCAAGACCTATGTAGGTCATGAGGTGCAATGGGAGCATCAGATTTGTGGAATTTCGAATTATTTGATCGGAGAATGTTATTGTGGTCCTGTGAGTAAAGTGGTGCAAATTGTGAATTCAACTAAGGTACGCAGTCATGTTTTGGTGCTATGTGTAGTTATTGATACGGTGAGCGTATGTTGGAACAGGCCTGGCAGAGAATTCCGGATATTGGAATTGGGCTCTAAGGCTTACTTGCTTAAGTGGAAAAGGATATCTTCAGATTAATTGAGCTAGGGTGCCCAGCTAAGTTGTGGTAGCACGGGTAGGTGCTCGAGGTGTTAAACAGTGATTTCGGACAACCCCAGCGCAGTTCTTAGCACGTTCGAGGACGAAAGTAAGTTTAAGTGGGAGAGAATGTAACGACCCGACCGGTCGTTTTGAGCTCTAGCGCGCTGTTCAGCAGTTTGAGAGAAGCTTCATTTCAGATATTATGACTTGTACGCGTGGTCGGAATTGAATTTCGGGAAGTTCGGAGTTGATTTGGAAAGAGAATTCTCATTCGGAAGTTTTAAGTTGAAAGAATTAACTAGGATTGGATTGTTGAGTAAACGACATCAGAACCGGGATTCGAAGGTTCCAGCATGTTCGTATGATGATTTCGGACTTGGGCATATGCCCAGATCTGGTTTTGGATGACCCGGGAGCGTTTTGGAGCCTTTTAAGTTATCATTTTGGAAGAAATTTTATAAGTTTGGGTTGAAGTGCATTTCAGTGTTATCGATGTCCGTTTGGGATTCGGAGTCTGGGGGTAGCTCCGTATGGTGATTCTGGTATTGGGAGCACGATCGGAAGTGAATTCGGAGGTCTGTGGGTCATTTTGGAGTCATTTGGCTAAAGATAGAAATTTGAAAGTTTTTGAGAAGTTTGACCGGAAGTGGACTTTTTAATATCGGGGTCGGAATCCGATTTTGAAAGTTAGAGTAGGTCCGTAATGCCGAATATGACTTGTGTGTAAAATATGAGGTCAATCGGACGTGATTTGATATGTTTTGGCATCGAATGAAGAAGTTTGAAATTCTAAAGTTCATTAAGCTTGGATTGGAGGTCGATTCATGATTTTAGCGTTGTTGGATATGATTTGAGGCCTCAAGCAAGTCCGTAATGTGTTTTGGGACTGGTTGGTATGATTGGTTTGGGTCCCGGGGGCCTCGGGTGGATTCCGGGTGGTTAACGAATCGAAAATGGAATTTTGGAAAGGGTTGAATTTGCTAGTTGCTGGTATAACCGCACCTGCAAGACTAGGGCCGCAGGTGCGGAGCCGCAGAAGCGGCCTTGGTGCCGCAGAAGCGGAAATGGACGGCTAGGCTGGGACCGCAGATGTGGGAACACATCTTCGGAGGAGAGGACGCAGAAGTGGAATGGGCTGGGAGCCCTGGACCGCAGAAGCGGCAATTGGCCCGCACCTGTGGAACCGCAGAAGTGGTCAAGAGACCGTAGGTGCGAAAGGACTGGAGGCAGTGAGCTCTCTTTAAAAATCGAGTTTTGGCTCATTTCCACCCATTTTCACTTCGGGTTGGACGATTTTGGAGCTTTTGGAAGAGATATTTTCTTCATCTATGGCAAGGTAAGTTGTTCCCACTCATTAGACGTTAAATACATGGTTTTGTTTCGGATTTGAGCATGAAAATTGGTAGAAACTTGGGGTTGAGGAAAAACCTAGAAAATTGATATTCTTGGAATTTGACCACGATTTTGGGTATGAAATTGAGAGTAAATTATATATTTGAGTTCGTGAGGTTATGGGTAAAGTTTATCTTCGAAAAATTTCGAAATCTGGGCACGTGGTCCCGCGAGCGATTTTGTCAACTTTTTGACTGGGGTTTGGAATTGTTATGAATTGGATTGTAATAAGTAATTAAACATATATTACTGGATTTGCATAATTATTGGCTAGCTTTGGAGCATTTAGCATCAATTCAAGTCTTCGGAAGGGCGTGTAATGCCAGTTATTGATCTTCGGATCGAGGTGAGTCTCCTTTCTAACCTTGTAAGAGGGAATTGTCCCCATAGGTGAAATATTGGTTATGTGCTCCTATTTTTGGGGGCTACGTACTCACGAGGTGACAAAAGTCCGAGCGTAGCTACTAATATGTGTAAGTCCGGGTAGTCTAGGACCCAAAAGCATGCTATACATGGAATATCTGCAATCTTATTGACAGTTGAATTGTTTAAATCACATCGAATTAGTAAATGAATTTCTAAAAGGATTTAAACTTCATTTTTCTTAAATTGTGAAAAGAGAATTGGTTTTCTTTGGATAATTGTTTCCTGATGATTCTTGATTGACTGTCTGTGTGTGTTTAATTTCAGAAACGGGCCGAACGCCTTGGTAGATTTAATAGATGCATCTATGGTTCACGCCATTCGACCCTCTGGCAGTGCACAATTTAAATATTGTTGGATCGGGCCGTACGTCCTCGGCATGGTTTGCGCATGCTTGTATTGCTTGCCTTGGAACTTATTGAAGTTGTTATTGCCTTTTCCCGGCTTAAGAATATATGTATAAATGATGAAAAGGAATTTGGAAATTTCCTATAAAAGAAAGAATTGTTTGCTTGCTTCAACCTGTTGAATAACATTCATGTTTATAAAAATCCACAATTTAATATATTATTGATATAACGTTATTGGACCATTAGTAACTGTCGAAGTCGACCTCTCGTCTCTACTTCTTCGAGATTAGACGGGATACTCATTGGGTACACGTTGTTTTCGTACTCATACTACGTTTCTGTGCATTTTTGTTGCACAGGCACATGCATCTCTAGTGGCCTAGTGGGCGTAGTAGCATGGTGGATACGGAGACTTAGGTGAGCTGCATTTCCCGAGACGACCCGCAGCCAGCAAGTCTCTTTTAGATTACTGTATTTATTTTCAGTCCAATATTGTACTCCGGACGGTTGTTGTATTACATTATTTCTTATAAATTGCTCATGCACTTGTGACACCGGGTTCTGGGATGTCTATGGGATTATTCAGTATTTTAAGATTGTTAACGGTATGATTATCTATTCAGTGAAATTAATTATTTATTGTTCAAATGTTTAAAAGAAATGATTTTAAAAATATCAAAACAAGAAATTACTAGTTATTCGGTGTTGGCTTGCCTGACAGCGATGTTCGGCGCCATCACGACTCTTAGTGGATTTTGGGTCGTGACACTATGGTTCGTCTAGTGGGCCTTATGGAGAGTGTAACCCGGGTAGGATTGCTTCCTGTAGCACCCGCCGTCTCTTAGTCTGGAGGAGGAGCCCAGACTCCTGCTACTCGCACTCCGGAGCAGATGGCTCCCTAGTTTCAAACTCTAGCAGCTCAGCCAGTTGGAGCAGTTCACCCGGGTGTGGTAGCCCAGACCAGTGATGGAGCAGCTATGTCTGCCCATGCTTTGTGGAGATTGGACAGGTTCACCAACCTCTTTACTACTACTTTCAGCAGTGCATCTTCTGAGAATCCCCAGGATTATCTAGACAGTTGTCATGAGGTTCTCAGGAACATGGGGATAGTGGAGACCAATGGGGTTGATTTTGCTACTTTTCACTTATCTGTATCCGCCAAGACTTGGTGGAGATATTATTGCTTGGCCAGACCAGCCGGATCACCAGCTTTGACTTGGGAGCAGTTTACTCACCTATTTTTGGAGAAGTTTCTCCCCGTCACTCAGAGAGAGGCCTATCGGAGGCAATTTGAGCGTCTCCAGTAGGGTTCTATGACTGTTACTCAGTATGAGACCAGATTCATCGACTTGGCTCGTCATGCTCTTATCATACTTCCCACCGAGAGAGAGAGGGTGAGGAGGTTCATTGAGGGGCTTATTCATCCGATTCGACTTCAAATGGCTAGGGAGACAGGGAGTGAGATTTCTTTCTAGGAGGCGGCCAATGTGTCCAGGAGAATGGAGATGGTTCTGTCGCAGGGAGGTGGTCATGGGTCGGACAAGAGGCCTCGTCATTCAGGCATATTTAGTGGTGCCTCGTCTTGAGGCAGGGATTCATATGGTAGAGGCCATCCTCTTAGGCCTTTTCAGTCAGCACTTCAGGTTTCTCACGGTGCTTCAGGTGGCCGTGGTTCTCAAATGCAGTATTCTGATCAGTAGTCCTACAGTGCACCACCACCTCTCATCAGTGCACCGCCGCTTCAGAGTTTTCGGGGTGGTCATTCAGGTCGCCAGGGTCAGTCTCAGTTTTCTCAGCCGCAGCACTCAGGTGGATGCTTTGAGTGTGGTGAGTATGGTCATATCCGGAGGGCTTGTCCGAGATTGGTGGGTACTCAGACGCAGCAGTAGGGTTCCCGTGCTATGGTTCAGGCACCAGGTGTTCCGCCGCCCGCTCCGCCAGCTAGGGGCGGGGGTAGTGGTGCTAGAGGTGGAGGTAGAGGTATTAGAGGTGGAGGTCAGGCAGCTAGAGGTGGAGGCCAGCTTGCAGCAGGCCGTCCCAGAGATGTAGTTCAGGGTGGTGGGGCCCAGCCCCGATGTTATGCTCTACCTGCCAGGCCTGTAGTTCGTGAGTTCCCTGAGGTGTTTCTTTCAAACCTGCCGGGTATGCCACCTGACAGGGATTTTGACTTCTGCATTGATTTGGCTCCGGGCACCCAGCCCATTTCTATCCCGTCGTATCGTATGGCCCCGCCTGAGTTGAAAGAGTTGAAGGAGCAGTTGCAAGACTTGCTTGAAAAAGGTTTCATTAGTTCTAGTGTTTCGCCTTGGGTGCGCCGATGTTGTTTGTTAAGAAAAAGGACGGATCGATGAGAATGTGCATTGATTACCGGCAGTTGAACAAGGTTACAATCAAGAATAAGTATCTATTACCAAGGATTGATGATTTGTTTGATCAGCTTCAGGGTGCCAAGGTATTTTCGAAGATTGAATTGAGATCTGCTACCATCAGTTGAGGATTAGGGCATCCGACGTCCCTAAGATAGCTTCCCGCACTCGGTACGGGCATTATGAGTTCTTGGTGATGTCATTCGGGTTGAAAAATTCCCCAGCAGCTTTTATGGATTTGATGAATCGAGTGTTCAGGCCTTACTTGGATCCGTTTGTGATAGTCTTCATTGATGATATTTTGATCTATTCCCGCAGCCGGGAAGAGCATGAGCAGCATCTTAGAGTGGTTCTTCAGACTCTGAGGGATAGTCAGTTGTATGCCAAGTTTTCGAAGTGTGAGTTCTGGTTGAGTTCAGTTGCATTCTTGGGTCATGTTGTATCAGCAGAGGGTATTCAGGTTGACCCGAAGAAGATTGAGGCAGTCAAGAACTGGCCTAGACCAGCATCAGCTACAGAGTTCCGGAGTTTCTTGGGATTGGCAGGCTATTATCATCAGTTTGTGGAGGGGTTTTCATCTATTGCATCCCCGATGACCAGGTTGACCCAGAAGGGTGCCCAGTTCAGGTGGTCAGACGAGTGTGAGGCGAGCTTTCAGAAGCTCAAGACAACTTTGACTACGGCACCGGTATTGGTTTTGCCCACAGGTTTAGGGCCATATACAGTTTATTGTGATGGATCTCATATTGGACTTGCTGCGGTGTTGATGCAGGGTGGCAAGGTCATTGCTTATGCTTTGCGGCAGTTGAAGATTCACGAGAAGAACTATCCGGTCCATGATTTGGAGTTGGCAGCCATTGTTCACGCGTTGAAGATCTGGAGGCATTATCTGTACGGTGTGGCATGTGAGGTGTTCATGGATCACAAGAGTCTGCAGTATTTTTTCAAGCAGAAGGAGCTACATTTGAGGCAGAGAAGGTAGTTGGAGCTATTAAAGGACTATGATATCACCATCTTATATCATCCAGGAAAGGCCAATGTGGTGGCCGATGCTTTGAGTAGGAAGTCAGCCAGTATGGGCAGTCTTGCTTATATTCCGGTCGGTGAGAGGCCGCTTGCTTTGGATGTTCAGGCTTTGGCCAATCAGTTTGTGAGGTTGGATATTTCAGAGACCATCCGTGTGTTAGCTTGCACAGTCGCTCGTTCTTCATTATTGGAGCGTATCCGAGATCGGCAGTATGATGATCTTCATTTGTGTGTCCTTAGAGACACGATGCAGCACGAAGGTGCCAAGCAGGTCACCTTAGGAGATGATGGAGTTTTGAGGTTGCAGGGTCGAGTTTGTGTGCCTAATGTGGATGGGCTTCGAGAGATGATTTTAGAGGAGGCCCATAGTTCCCGGTACTCTATTCATCTGGGCGCCGCGAAGATGTATCAGGATTTGCGGTAGCATTATTGGTGGAGAAGAATGAAGAAGGATATCGTTGCATATAAGGCTCGGTGTTTGAACTGTCAGCAGGTTAAGTACGAGTATGCCTGGTGGTTTTTTCCAGAAGATTGTGATTCCTGAGTGGAAGTGGGAGCGTATCACTATGGACTTCGTTGTTGGACTCCCACGGACTCAGAGGAAGTCCGATGCAATGTGGGTTATTGTTGATAGGCTGACCAAATCAGCACATTTTCATTCCTGTAGTAGTCTCATATTCTTCCGAGAGGTTAGCTGAGATCTACATCCGGGAGATTGTTCGCCTTCATGGTGTGCCCGTGTCTATCATTTCGGATCGAGGTACGCAGTTTACCTCACATTTCTGGAGAGCAGTTCAGCGAGAGTTGGGCACCCGGGTTGAGTTGAGCACAACGTTTCAACCTCAGATGGACGGGCAGTCCGAGCAGACTATTCAAATTTTGGAAGATATGCTCCGAGCTTGTGTCATTGACTTTGGAGGCTCTTGGGATCAGTTTTTGCCTTTAGTAGAGTTTGCCTACAATAACAGCTACCAGTCGAGTGTTCAGATGGCTCCTTATGAGGCTTTGTATGGTAGGCTATGTTGGTCGCCAGTTGGATGGTTCGAGCCGGGGGAGGCTCGGTTGTTGGGTACGGATCTAGTACAGGATGCCATGGACAAGGTCAGGATTATTCAGGATAGGCTTCACACAGCTCAGTCCAGTCAAAAAAGTTATGCCGATCTCAAGTTTCGTGATTTGTCTTTCATGGTCGGTGAGCGAGTATTGCTTCAAGTGTCGCCTATGAAGGGCGTGATGAGATTTGGGAAGAACGCCAAGCTTAGCCCTAGGTTTATTGGCCCGTTTGAGATTCTTGATCGAGTGGGAGAGGTGGCTTACAGACTTGCGTTGCTGCCGAGCTTATCAGCCGTGCATCCAGTATTTCATGTGTCCATGCTTCGGAAGTATCACGGCGATCCATCCCACGTGTTAGATTTCAGCACTGTCCAGTTGGACAAGGACTTGTCTTATGAGGAGGAGCCGGTAGCTATTCTAGACCGGCAGGTTCGTCAGTTGAGATCGAAGTGTTTTCCTTCTATTCGTGTTCAGTGGAGAGGTCAGCCTGCTGAGGCATCGACCTGGGAGTCCGAGTCCGATTTGCGGAGCCGTTATCCCCATCTTTTCACCGACTCAGGTACTTCCTTTTATGCCCGTTCGAGAAAGAACATTTGTTTTAGAGGTGGAGAGTGTGATGACCCAAAAGGTCATCACTTGTTTTAAAAATGAATTCTGCGTTCCAAGGTTCAGCATCACCTCGATTTGCATACGCAGTCCGGGCGTGTAGCCGAAAAGCCATTATGTGAAAACCTGTGTAAAATGATGAATTTTGACCTTAAAAATGAATTTAAGTTGACTCCAGTCTACATTTTGGGTAAACGGACCCGGATCCGTGATTTGACGGTCCCAGAGGGTCCACAGGAAAATATGGGACTTGGGTATATGCACGGAATCGAATCCCGAGGTCCTAAGCCCGAGAAATGAATTTTTAAAGAAAATTGTTTTCTGGAATCAGTTATGAGTTTTGGAAAATGTTCTTAGAATTTGATGGTATCGGGCCCGTATTATTGTTCCGGAGCCCGGTACATGTCTTATATGTGGTTTAAGTCGACTCTGTGAAATTTTGTGGAAAACGGACTTGAAATGACGTGAATCAGACCGTATTTGAGAAAAATGGAAAATTTGAAGTTCTTATGTGATTTCATGATTTTGATGCTAAATTCATAGTTGTTGATGTTATTTTGGTGATTTGAATGCACGAGTAAGTCCGTAGGGTATTTTTGAGGTAGTGTACATGTTTGGTTTTGATCCCCGAGGGCTTGGGTGAATTTCGGATAGGTCTCGAGAGGTTTTTGAACTTATGAAAATTGTAGGTTTTTGCTGTCTCAGTGCACAGGGGTTTTGTTCTTCGTGTTCGCGTGGTCCCACTCGCGAACGCGTAAGGCAACTTCCTCAGGTGCCAGTTTTCTTCTTCGCGAACGTGGAGCTTGAGACGCGAACGCGAGGCTGTGGGGGGGGGGGGTACCCTTCGCGAACGCGTCTAGGCACTCGCGAACGCGTAAGGCTAATGGCCTAGGGGGAGGGGTTCACATTTTGTTCTACGCGAACGCGAAGGCTCGAGGTGTCAAAGTTCCGCGAACGCGAGCCTCAGATCACGAACGCAAGGTCACCTAGGCCTGACTCTTCGCGAACGCGACAAGCCTATCGCAAACGCGATGAAGGCCTGCCCAGTGATTCTTAAACAGCAGCAGAACATACAGGATTTAACCAAAATTTCATAACTTCTTCTTCCAAACTCCAAATTGGGTGATTTTTGAAAGAAAACTTCACCACAAATTCATAGGTATGAAATCTTAGACTCATTTTCTTCAATTTTCATTAATACACATTAGATTTCTAGGCCTAAATCATGTTCTTAAGAGTAGAAAATTAGGGATTTGGGTAGAACTAGGGCTTTTTGCATAATCGGGATTTAGACCTTGTTTTGGGGTCGGATTTTGGAACTAATTACATATTCGGGCTCGTGGGTGAAAGGGTGATCGGGTTTTGGTCCAAACCTCGTGTTTTGATTAAGCGGGCCCGGGGTCGATTTTTGGCTTTTTGGGAAGAATGATAGGAAATCTATAATTAAGCATTGGAATTGGATTGTTTAGCGTTTATTGATGTTACTAAGTCGATTATGTCTAGATACGATTGATTTGGAGCCAAATTCAAAAGGAAAAGCGGTGTTTGAGGCTTGAGTTGACTGTGGAAGTTCGAGGTAAGTGTTTGGTCTAACCTTAGCTTGAGGGATTAGGAGTTGTGTCCTATTTGGTACTTGTTACTTGTTGAGTACGACGTATAGGCATGGTGACGAGTATCTATACGTTGGTGTCAAGCATGACCGTGAGTCTTAAAGTGAAATTGTTGTGTTCTTAGTAACTACTACGAATGCCTAAGTTGTTGATTCTCCGTGTTGAGCAAGGATTATGTTTATTTTCGTGGAGATTACTTATGATTGAGTAATGGTGCTAGTTGAGATAGTTAGATGTTGGAACAAGTTTGGTTATAGCTGATGATTCCCTTGCCGGGACGTATTTGCTTACACTGTCGATTCCCTTGCCGGGATAGTGTTGTTTCTTTATTGGTCCCTTGCTGGGACTCTTGTTGTGATGGGTGTTGAAATGAATATTTGGATCGGTTTGCATGCCGCAACAATATTATATTTGGATCGGTTTGCACGCCGGAACAACGATATGATTGGATCGGGTTGCACGCCGCAACAGCAATATAATTGGATCGGGTTGCACGCCGTAACAGTGATAGATGATATGGATTGGGTTGCACGCCGCAACAGTGTTATTATTGTTTTGCTGTAAATTCTAAATTGTCCTCATGCCTTTCTCTTAATTTACTGTTGGTATTGATATTCCCCCGCAACATGTACCCCCTCCCACCTTTATTTGTTTATTTCTGTTTTATTTTCCGCTGCATATTATATACTACACAGGTTTATTTGGAATCTGATCCTAGCCTCATCACTACTTCACCAGGGTTAGGCCAGGCACTTACCAGCACATGGGGTCAGTTGTGCTGATACTACACTCTGCACTATGTGCAGATCCCGGAGCGGCAGCTTTTGGGCCGTAGCTTTGGGTGGCTGCCTTCAGTCTAGTCAGAGATCCCGAGGTAGTACTGCAGGCGTCCGCAGGCCCGACGTTCTCTTCTATCTTTATATGTTTTCTGTTTCCATTTACTTCAGAGACAGATTGAACCTTCTTTCCAGACATTTGTATGTAGTATTCGTAGTTGGTCTGTGATACTGTTATAAAATTCCGGGTAGAGGTGTATGTTGGTATTGTCGTACTAGTTTTTGACTAAGTTATCAGATTACGTCTTCCGCATGTATTTATTTACCGTTAATATTTAACAGTTGAACGCATGTTGATTTAGATTGATAGAAAGGGCTAATAAAAGGGTTAGTTATTCTATAATACGCGGCTTGCCTAGCTTTCACGAGTAGGCACCATCACGACTCCCGAGGATGGGAAATCCGGGTCGTGAGAATGCTGCAGTCGAAGCATATAGAATGACACGTGTGCAATTAAAGGCTGAGAAGAATCTATTTACTAATTCATAAACCAAAAGAAAACACTACTAGAAATCCGGAAAAAAGCGACCAACAATTTCCGACCAAAATTGGTCTGTCAAGAAAAGCGACCAAAGTTGGTCGCTAAATTGGAGAAAATTATTAAATAATTATTCTAAATACATTAGCGACCAAGGTTGGTTGCTTTTTGGCCGATAATGTGGTCAAAATATTGACCGGACTGGTCAGACTTGCTTGGTCAAAGAAATATTGAAATTAGCGACCAACTTTGGTCGCTAAAGTGGGACCCAATTATAAAATTTTAATAATTATATTATTATTTTAAAAAAATTATAAAATATAAATAAATATAATTTAAAATTAGCAACCAAAGTTGGTCGCTTACGATAGGGGAAACAGATAGAGACCAACTTTGGTCGCTAATCTGGGACCCAGTTATAAAATTTTAATAATTATATTATTATTTAATATATATAATTTTTCATCAAATATACATGACTGTAATTCATTAACTCTGTTATAATACAAATAATGAATACAGTATCATATACTATAACATGCTATATATGTAGTTAAAGCAGCACATAGTGTGTGTGTGTTATAGATATACACACACTAACATATACTATAACAAGTTATGTATACGTTATAGTATTACAATGAAGTGTCTGTGTGTTTGTCTATATATATATATAAGAACATGAAGCGCTAGTAACACATGGTCGGGTTATTTTAGGGATTTATACACTTGTAAATTGATTCATCGATTTACAACCTACTCAGATGCATCATTGAATGTTAAAAACAAAACGTCTCGACTTATACTAATTAATATGTTATAATTGATTCATCGACTTATAACCTAGTGATGAATGAATGTAATTCATTAACTCTGTTATAATACAAATAATGAATACTATTATATCAATTAATAGAATAATATTACATTGGTTTATCAATTCATTAATTATTCGTACGTATAAGATTGATCATCAATTACAATATAGTTTATGCGTGTGTATGAAATTACTCATATACTTAAATATAACTTAAAAAATTACTTTACATAGATGCTATTATAATCTATTAAAACTGATTACCTAGTTAATATCATTTTTTTAAAGATTATACTTAGAGTTTATAATTATTTATAATAATTGTAGTTAAATAAAATAAATAATTATAGCTAATAGTAAAATTTTTTATAGCTTATAATATTTAAAAACCAAAAAAGAAAAAAAAATTATTTAATTTTTTTTTTAGAAATAGCGACCAATGTTGGTCGCTATTTTGGTCAAACGGTCAAAACTTAATTACTGACCAAAAATAGCGACCAACGTTGGTCACTTTTTCTAATAACAGAGTCAAAAACGGGTTCCCCCCCCCCTAGTTCTCTTATTTTCTTCCCCAAAATTTCCCCAACTCTCTCTCAACACCTTCCCCTCCCCTTTTCTATTTCCCTCACACAAATCCCATTCCCCCACCCCGCGCCACCAGTGTCGTCGCGGACAACCGCCGCCCACTATCGTACTGCCCCCCCTCTCTCCTTCTCCATCTAAAAAAACCTAGGTTTGAATTATAACCTTGAATCTTTGTTATTTTTAGTTTTTATTTCAATTAGTGTCTCAATTCTTTGAACATTGTATTTTATTGAGGATTAGGGTTTAGGTCTTGTTTTAATTAGTTTTATTAATTAATTTTATTAACTAATTAGTTTAATTAGTGTTGAATTTAGTTTAGTTAGATTTATTCTATACTTTGTATTGTCTTGATAGTTTAGTTAGAATATAAGGTTTAGGATATGAATTGAACCTTTAGTTTATGAATTGGACTTGTAGTTTATAAATTATAATTTTAGTATATGATTTGAACTTTTTGGATATGAATTGGATTTTTAGTTTATGTATTGCAATTTTAGTTGAGGTTAATCATACAAGGGAGTATGATCGCTATGATCCTTTCATAATTGTACATAATGTTAGGAAAGTGTATTATGCTCCTTATCCATTGCGGTGGAATAAGTCCGATTGGTGGGTTGGAATAAAACTAAGCATATAGGTAGGGTGGAAGTTGAGAATGTGTTAGATGTTGCACATCAAAACGATATCTCCAGTGTTCACCAAATAGTGGAAAAACTTTTAGAAAATGATTTGGAACATCCTGAACACATATTGGAAGAAGTTGATATAAATTAAGTAAGAATAATAGAAAATGAGGAAGAAGAATCAACAGATGAAACTCAAACTAGTGAGGAAGAAGAATTCTCGGACGAGGAACAATACGTCGATGAGCTTTAAAAAATGGTTTCTTTAATAACTCTCGTTTTATAGCTAGTTTCTTATATGTTTCAATCTAAATATGTATTATATTATGCAGATGACATGCAAGGGTCAAGGTAACAATGACTCTACTGGTTCTCGGGGTCGAGAAAAGGCTAGGAAGGCAAAGAGGAGGGTAGAAGATAATACTGCATCTTTTCCACCCTCTTCAGAGATGCCTATGCCTATGCCTAGGTCTTATCCTCCACCCCAGGGCTATTCTGAGCTGCCACAGCATCACGAGCCCTACACCTTCGTGCAGACACCAGGTCTTTCATCACAGGACCATAGGACTATACGTCCGACATACAGTCCAGTTGCCTCACGACCACGTGGATCGCAGCCATCTGCATCGCATGTATCGCATCCATCCATGTCACATCCACACGGATCATATCCATCCGTGTCACAGCCACTCGGGTCACAGCCACTCGGGTCACAGACATCAGTATCACAACCACTTGCGGTCCATCAAGCTATGTCGCAGTCACAGGGATCGCAGCCATCTTCATCAGCGACTCCATCTATTTCAGGCCTTCGCCTGCGAGATAGTAGCTCTGACCCCCCTACACCTTCCACACATGCCTCTGATATACATGCTTCGGACGGTGATGCTGATGATGACGAGGAGGTGCATTATGATCAATATGGCAGGATCATCATGGTCCCTGAGGGTGATGGGTAAGAGTTATTTGTTATTTTTACGTTTATTGTTTTGTACAGTTTTGTACTAAGATATTAATGTGTTTTTTTTATTAAATTGCAGGTTCATCCCGAGTAATATTACTACGAGGATAATCACCAAAGCCACCAGAAAGCTTTCTGATGGCCCTTATGCGACTTGGAGAGAATTCCCATTCTCGCTGAATGAGCAAATTTTCAATCAATTTAAGGTATAAATGTTCTTTTAAGTAGTATAATTATTTATATTTATGATATTTCCATATAATATTTAACTTTTGAAATACAGCGCAAGTGTGTATGGGAACACCGCTATAGCGCGGAAGTGGCTGCAAATTTTCATCACAAAGCTCGCAAGCGGTTGTCACATAGTTTCTCCAAAGCTAGAAAGTTGAACCAAAAGCCTGACTGGTTGCTTCAGAATTTATGGGAGGATTTGCAAAGGCAATGGATTACCGCAAAGTTCTTAGAGAAGAGCGAAAAAGAAAAGAAAGCTCGCGTATCTGAGAAGGGAGGATCCTTGCACACTGGAGGTGCAATCAGTCTAGGGACAATAAAAAGAAGATTGGTACGTAATTGCTTAATTTATCTTAATATTCAAAGTATATCTATTCTGTTTATTAACTAAAATTTATGAGTTTTCAGGAAAAGAAGTTGGGGCATCTAATGAACCAAGATGACCTATTCAAGGAAACTCATATTGTAAAGAAGAAGAAAGATACGGATCAAGAAAGGTGGGTCGAGGGCCGAGCCTCGACTGTACATGTAAGTTTTCACTTTTCATTAAGTATTTTGATTTACTTTTATATAAATTTTGAAATACTAATTCAATGTAATTTTTCTTATAGGGTCGCTTCACAACTGACGTGGAGGAATTCAAACGCGGTTAGCCACCTAACGAGTCAGACGAGCCAATCCAACCTTCGGACAAGGATGTTGAAAGAATGTGGACGGAGGCTGCTGGCGGTCCAAAATGGAGGAAGGTACACGGGCTTCCTACTAAGAAATTCCATCGCTATAAGTGTGGAATGCAAGGAATAGGGACTTCCTCGCAAGGCGAGCAACTTGATGGGGAGAGCCTCTCCGCTATGCGGGAGACTGTGACAAAGCTCACATCCGGGCTAGAAGCGGCCAAGGAAAGAGAAAATTTTAGAGATGCTCAGTACATTAGCATGCAAGCTCAGTACCAGGGCATGCAAGAGCAGCTCAAATCTCTCCTAGCTTCTGGAGCTTTTTCGATTCCCCGGTCTCGTGAGTCATCGCCAGAGGCTCGACTTGAATGTGAGCGTTCCTTCCGTCCTCCCCGTGCTCGTTCCTCCCGTCCTCGCCGTGATCGTTCTTCCCGTGCTCAAAAAGTAGACCCTTCTGTATACCGTCTTGTTGATGAAAGTTCATCAGACGGTGATGATAATGATGTTGTACAAAACACTCATTGACTTTTATATACTTTGAACTAGACAAATATAATCGGTTTTGAACTAGGTGTAACAAGCGTTAACTTAGTTTAATTTGTTAGTTCTATTGAACTTTAATTTGTTGGTTTTAATGTGTTTTTTGAATTGTGTTGTTGTTGTTGTTGTTTTGGTTGTTTTGTTGTTGTTGGGTTGTTGTGGAGATTTTGGTATTGAAATTATAGTTTATGAATTGAATTATATTATTATTTAGGAATTTCGTATGCTAGTAGGTGGTGTGTGACGACCCGACCCGTCGTCACGTGTGTTACCGCCCCGTTTCCCCCATTTTCTAATTCCTTATGTTTCAGTATTAGTATTAGATGTGTTGGAGTTGATTTGGATTGGGCTTGATAAGAAAGGAGACACTTAGTCTCTTTTAAGAAGGCTTAAGTTGGAAAAGTCAACCGGACGTTGACTTCTGTGTTATAGGGCTCGGATATGAATTCCGATGATTCGTTAGCTTCGGGGGATGATTTGTGACTTAGGAGCGCGATCGGAATTGATTTTGGAGGTCCGGTGTAGAATTAGGCTTGAATTGGCGAAGTTAGTATTTTGGCGAATTCCGGTTGGTAGGTAAGATTTTGATCCGAGGGTCGGAATGAGATTCCGAGAGTTGCAGTAGCTTCGTTAGGTGATTTTGGATATGTGTGCAAAATTTCAGATCATTCGGAGGTGTTTTGGTCGGGTTTTTGATCAAATGCGTATTTCGGAAGTTTGGAAGAAACTTAGGCTTGAATCCGATGTGATTTAATGGTTTTAGCGTTGTTTGATGCGCTTTGATGATTGGAACAAGTCTGAATAATGTATTAGGATGGATTGGTGCTTTTGGTTGAGGTCCCGGGGGCCTCGGGGTGATTTCGGATGACTAAGCGGGAAGATTTGAACTTAAAGTTGCAGCAGAAATGTGCAGCAGCTGTGCAGGCCAAGTTTTGCTTTCGCGTTCGCGGGTGGTCCATCGCGTTCGCGGAAGGCTATTTTCTGGACCATCGCGTTCGCGAGTATGGCTTCGCGTTCGCGTAGAAGGGGCCTGGGTTCCTGCCAAGTTTGTTCATCGCGTTCGCGCCAATGGGGTCCGCGTTCGCGTAGTTGGAGATCATGAAGCATCGCGTTCGCGGGCTGGGAGCCGCGTTCGCGTAGAGTTAATTCCTGGTCAACGATTTCTGTTCATCGAGAACGCGGAGTTGTTGACTGCGTTCGCGTAGGGTAAAAGCTGGGCGGACAGAAGGGTTTTAATATCAGTTCATCCGCGACCTTGGGGTTATTTCCTCCATTGTTGGACAACTTTGAGAGCTTTTTGCTAGAAATTGAAGAGGGTTTCGACGGGAATTGATTGGAGGTAAGACCTATGGCTTAGAAACATCATTTTGTAGAAGAATCAACCTTTAAATTCATGTAAATTTGAGTAAAATTGGAAGAACTAGGGCTTGACCTTTTGAAATAAAAATTTGGGATTTGAGGGTGCATTTAAGCTCCGATTTTGGTAAATTTGACATGTATGAACTCGCGGCGAGACGAGAAATCCGGTGATGTGAATTTTGTAATTTTTGGAGAAGTGGGCCCAGGGCTCGGGTTTTGCCAACTTCGTGATTTTCGATGTTTTTCGAGTCTTTTCGATTGGGTTATATTCCCTTAGCATATTGTGACGTATTCGTTGTGGTTTTGGTCAGATTCGACGCACGAGGAGGCGAATTTGAAGGGCAAGAGCATAGCAGGCTAGGACTTTGGCCGACTTGAGGTTAGTAATAAATGTAAATGCTGTGTTGAGGGTTTGAAACACCGAATTTGCACAACGTAGTGCTATGTGAGGTGATTTGCACGCCGGATAACGGGCGTGGGGTAGAGCACCATCGGGGATTGTGACTTGGTCCGTCCCGTTTAATAAAATTACTACCTAATTGATTGTAGATTTGTAATATCCTTATAAAAATGGATTAATTGTTATCATTGGGCCTTGTGCCAACTACTTGAATCCTTCAGGGATTGTTTTAAAATAGTTTCTTACCATATTTATAAATATTAAACTCAGTCCGGACATTTGATACTGTATTTGAAAACTCAGCCATTTCTCTTAAACTTAAAAATTAAGTTAATATTTTTTAATGGTTTTGGGCTGAATATTTTATACTATTAGTATGTGATTTTTTTGGACTGAGTATGGGATCGGACTGCACGCTGCAGTGGTTTAATAATGATATTGATATGAGGCCAAGGGCCTGTTTGATGCCACGAGATGGCTTATTATTGCGCTTGGGCCGTAAGGGTCCCTGCCGGAGTCTGCACACTCCCAGTGAGCGCCGTCAACGTTAAATAAATGGAGCGGGCTGCACGCCGCAGCGGGGTACTGGAGGTACCGGTTTATGTGTTGCATTTGCATATTTAATTGTTATTTATTTCTTCATCTGTTGTGATGTTTATTATAACTGTATTGCTGTTTAATGGTATTTTTAGCTTTACTTTGTATTTATTTATGATTCTTATCCTCAGACCTTATTTATATTTATTACTTTCTCATTGGAAGTACTCACAATACTCCCTGCACCTTGTGTGCATATCCAGGTAACCACACGGGTGAGTGAGGACTTGTTAGCTGAGCAGATAATTATCTGGGAGTATCGAGGTAGCTGCATGGCGATTGGCTGTCAGTCGCTTGCTAGTTGATGTCTTCCTTCTATCTTTTTATTATTTTTTATTCGTATTATTTCCTAGTCGGACTTGTAATAGGTGAATAATCTGGTTTTTAGAGGCTCATGATCGTGACACCCAGAGTTCTGTGGGCTATTCAGTATTTTATTTTGGGGTTTTTCGAATGTTAAGAATTATTTCAAGGAATTCCGCAATTTAATTGCATTTTTAATAGTAAATATTTATTATTTATTTATTTATTTATCTAGATTAACTGGCTAAGATTGTGTAAATGGTCGGGCTTGCCTAGCAATGTGTTGGGCGCCATCACGACCGGGGTTTGGGTCGTGACAAGGTGGTATCAGAGCCTAGGTTACTTGGTCTCGCGAGTCATGAGCCGGTTTAGTAGTGTCTCGTGGATCGGTACGGAGACGTCTGTACTTATCCTCGAGAGGCTGTAGAACCTTTAGGAAATACTTCATATTCTTGAAACTCTTGTCGTGTGGTTTTGTTGAACTGTGAACTAAATCCTTATTATTCTATTCTCTCATAGATGGTGAGAACACGAGCTACCGAACGTGACGGACGACCACCAGTGCCACCTACTGAGGCCGCCAGAGACAGTGGACGCGGTCGTGGTCGTGGCAGGGGTAGAGTAGCCGGGGTAGCACCTGTTAATCCGATAATAGCCCCAGCACAGGATCAGGTTCCAGCTGTGGAGACCCCAGCAGCACCTACTCAGGCACCAGCCGTGCCTATTGTGATTCCGGGTCTTCAGGAGACCTTTGCACAGATCTTGACGGTTTGTACTGGATTGGCTCATGCAGTTTCAGCTACCACAGCAGCAACAGCTACTTCACAGACAGGGGGAGGCAATCAGACCCCCGATGCCAGCACACCTACGCAGGGAGTGCAGGGGCTACAGACACCGGAGGCACCCCCAGCTCAGCAGGTTGCACCAGCTCAGGGTTTTGTGGTTCCAGCTATGCCAGACGATGAGCAGCGTCATCTCGAGAGGTTTGGTAGACTCCAGCCTCCGACATTCGGTGGTGCTAAGGGCGAGGATGCCCAGAGTTTTCTTGACAGATGCCAGCGTATGCTCCGTACGGCAGGAATCCTTGAGTCGAGTGGTGTGGCATTTACTACTTTTCAGTTCACGGGGGATGCTCTTACTTGGTGGGAGGAATTTGAGAGGCGTAGGCCTGCCGATGCAGCACCTCTGACTTGGCAGCAGTTCTCAGCTCTTTTTCTGGAGAATTATATACCTCAGTCCCGTAGGGAAGAGTTGCGTAGGCAGTTTGAGTGGTTGACACAAGGAAACATGACAGTGACTCAGTATGAGGTGAGGTTTTCCCAGCTGGCTCGTCATGCTACTTGGATGGTTCCAACAGATCGCGAGAGGATCAGGAGATTTGTGGATGGTCTTAACTACCATCTCCGTATTCTGATGACTAGAGAGAGAGTACTGGGTGCTACATTTGAGGAGGTGGTAGACATTGCTCGTGAGATTGAGTCAGTTCGCCGTAGAGAGCGAGAGGAGAGGGAGGCTAAGAGGCCTCGTGGATCGGGCAGTTACAGTGGTGCTCCTTTGAGGGGTCAGTTCCAGCAGGGTAAAGGTCGCTTTTTCAGGCCTGCTCAGTCAGCTCGTCCAGAGTATCGTGGGGGATCTTCAGGCCGTGGTCATCATGGGCCCCAGCAGGGTCAGACTTCACTCAGCGCCCTCCCAACTCAGAGTTCATCTCATGCCCCATCAGTTCAGGGTTCTTCTGCGCCGAGTGCATCTGCTAGTCACTCCGGTGCGAGAGGTTTTCATCAGTCCCCATCTTCAGTACCGGGCAGCTGCTATGAGTGCGGAGAGTTGGGTCATTTTAGGAGGCAGTGCCCTCGTCTTCGTGGCAGACAGCATCAGCAGAGGGGTCAGCCCTCGACTTCTGCTCCAGTTACTTCATCACCCGCCCAGTCAACTAAGGGTGGAGATCAGGCAGCCAGGGTTCGTCCTAGAGGTGGAGATTGATCAGGCGGTGGCCAGGCTCGTTTCTACGCTATGCCGGGCAGGACAGATGCCATTGCTTCAGACGCAGTCATTACAGGTATTATTTGAGTCTGTCACAGAGACGCCTCGGTATTATTTGATCCCGGTTCTACCTATTCATATGTATCTTCATACTTTGCTCATCATTTGGGTACGACCCGAGGGTGTCTTGCCTTACCTGTTCATGTGTCTACCCCGGTGGGCGACACTATTATTGCGGACCATGTATACCGGTCGTGTTTGGTGACTATTGGGGGTCTGGAGACCCGAGTTGATCTATTGCTATTGAGCATGGTAGACTTCGATATTATCTTGGGCATGGACTGGTTATCTCCGTGTCATGCTATTCTAGACTGTTATGCTAAGATAGTCATTTGGCTATGCCGGGTGTACCGCGGATCGAGTGGCGTGGTATGACTGACTATATTCCTGGCAGAGTTATTTCCTTCTTAAAGGCCCAGCGTATGGTTGGGAAGGGTTGTCTTTCCTATTTGGCGTTTGTGAGAGATGTGGGAGCTGAGACTCCTAGCATTGAGTCTGTTCCCGTTGTGAGGGAGTTTCCCGACGTGTTTCCTGCAGACCTACCGGGTATGCCGCCGGACAGGGACATTGATTTTGGTATTGACCTGGTGCCGGGCACTCAGCCCATTTCTATTCCACCATATCGCATGGCACCAGCAGAGTTGAAAGAATTGAAGGAGCAGCTTCAGGAGCTCCTAGATAAGGGGTTTATCCAGCCTAGTATGTCACCTTGGGGTGCACCAATTCTATTTGTGAAGAAGAAGGATGACACGATGAGAATGTGCATCGATTATAGGCAGTTGAACAAGGTAACAATTAAGAACAAGTATCCCTTACCTCGCATTGATGATTTATTTGACCAGCTTCAGGGAGCGAGGGTGTTCTCAAAAATTGATCTCCGTTCGGGTTACCACCAGTTGAAAATCAGGGACTCAGATATTCATAAAACTGCTTTCTGGACTAGATATGGTCACTATGAATTTCTTGTCATGTCTTTCAGACTGACCAATGCCCCAGCAGCCTTCATGCACCTGATGAACAGTGTGTCCCGGCCTTACCTGGATTCATTTGTCATAGTGTTCATTGATGACATACTAGTATACTCGCGCAGTCAGGAGGAGCACGCGCAACATTTGAGGGTTGTATTGCAGAGATTAAGGGAGGAGAGGCTTTATGCAAAGTTCTCGAAATGTGAGTTCTGGCTCGGTTCAGTGGCTTTCTTGGGACATGTGGTGTCCAGTGAGGGTATTCAAGTTGACCCAAAGAAGATAGAGGCGGTGCAGAGTTGGCCAAGACCGACCTCAGCCATAGAGATTCGCAGCTTCCTAGGGTTGGCAGGTTATTATCGCCGGTTTGTTCAGGGATTTTCCTCTATTGCATCGCCCTTGACTAAGTTGACTCAGAAGGGTGTCTCATTTGTATGGTCGGACGAGTGTGAGGAGAGCTTTCAGAAGCTCAAGACTGCGTTGACCACAGCCCCAATGTTAGTTTTGCCATCAGCTTCAGGCTCTTATACGGTATATTATGATGCTTCGAGAGTTGGGGTTGGTTGTGTTTTGATGTAAGAGGGTAGAGTTATTGCGTATGCTTCTCGTCAGTTGAAGCCCCATGAGCAGAACTACCCCGTTCATGATTTGGAGCTAGCAGCTACAGTTCATGCACTGAAGATTTGGAGGCATGCGTATCCTGTGAGGTATTCACGGATCATCGCAGTCTTCAGCACTTGTTCAAGCAAAAGGATCTTAATCTGAGGCAGCGTAGATGGTTGGAGTTACTTAAGGATTATGACATTACTATTCTGTATCACCCGGTGAAGGCCAATGTAGTGGCCGATGCTTTGAGCCGGAAGTCGGTGAGTATGGGAAGTTTGGCATACATTCCAGTTGAGGAGAGGCCATTTGCAGTTGATGTTCAGGCCTTGGCCAACCGATTTGTGAGATTAGATATTTCAGAGCCCAGTCGACTGTTGGCTTGTGTGGTTTCTCAGTCTTTCTTGTATGACCGCATCAGGGAGTGTCAGTATGATGATCCGCATTTGCTGGTTCTTAAGGACAGGGTTCAGCATGATGATGCCGGGGATGTGACCTTTGGAGATTATGGTGTGTTGAGGATGCAGGGCCGGATTTGCGTGCCCAACGTGGATGGGCTTCGGGAGTTGATATTGGAGGAGGCCCATAGCTCGCGGTATTCCATTCATCCGGGTGCCGCGAAGATATATCAGGATCTTAGACAGCACTATTGGTGGCGGAGGATGAAGAGAGATATTATGGAGTATATAGCTCGGTGTCTTAATTTTTAGCAGGTGAAATATGAGCATCAGAGACCGGGTGGCTTACATCAGCAGATGGTTATTCCTGAGTGGAAGCGGGAGAGGATCACTATGGATTTTGTTACCGGACTCCCACGAACTCTGAAGAAATTTGATGCTATTTGGGTGATTGTAGACAGGCTGACCAAGTCCGGGCACTTCATTCCGGTTTGTACTACTTATTCTTCAGAGCAGCTGGCAGAGATTTATATTCGGGAGATAGTTCGATTGCATGGTGTCCCAGTTTCCATTATATCAGATCGGGGCACTCAGTTCACCTCTCAGTTTTGGCAGGCAGTTCAGCGAGAGTTGGGTACTCAGGTGCAGTTGAGCACAGCTTTTCACCCTCAGACGGACGGGCAGTCCGAACGCACCATTCAGATATTGGAAGATATGTTATGTTCCTGTGTTATTGATTTTGGAGGGTCATGGGATCGGTTTCTACCGCTTTCAGAGTTTGCCTACAACAATAGTTATCAGTCCAGCATTCAGATGGCACCGTATGAGGCCTTATATGGGAGGCGGTGTAGATCTCCAGTGGGTTGGTTCGAGCCCGGTGAGGCTAGATTGTTGGGGACAGATTTGGTTCAGGATGCATTGGAGAAGGTGAAGGTGATTCAGGAGAGACTCCGTACAGCACAGTCGAGACAGAAGAGCTATGCAGACAGGAAGGTTCGAGATGTATCTTTTATGATCAGTGAGAAGGTCCTGCTGAAGGTTTCACCCACAAAGGGTGTTATGAGATTTGGGAAGAAAGGGAAGCTGAGTCCGCGGTTCATTGGACCTTTCGAGGTACTTAGGAGGATCGGGGAGGTGGCTTATGAGCTTGCCTTGCCAACTAGCTTGTCGGGCGTGCATCCAGTTTTTCATGTGTCCATGCTCCGGAAGTACATTGGGGACCCGTCCCATGTTTTAGATTTCAGTACAGTTCAGCTGGAGGGTGACTTGACTAATGAGGTAGAGCCAGCAGCCATTTTGCATCGTCAGGTTCGAAAGTTGAGATCAAAAGATGTTGCATCGGTGAAAGTGCAATGGAGAGGTCGGCCCGTGGAGGAGGCTACCTGGGAGATCGAGCGGGAGATGCGGAGCAGATACCCCCACCTATTTGAGGCACCAGATATGATTCTTGACCCGCTCGAGGACGAGCGTTTGTTTAAGTTGGGGAGGATGTGACGACCCGACCCGTCGTCACGTGTGTTACCACCCCGTTTTCCCCATTTTATAATTCCTTATGTTTCAGTATCAGTATTAGATGTGTTGGAGTTGATTTGGATTGGGCTTGAAAAGAAAGGAGACACTTAGTCTCTTTTAAGAAGGCTTAAGCTGGAAAAGTTAACCGGACGTTGAATTTTGTGTTAGAGGGCTCGGATATGAATTCTGATGATTCGGTTAGCTTCGGGGGATGATTTGGGACTTAGGAGTGCGATCAGAATTGATTTTGGAGGTCTGGTGTAGAATTAGGCTTGAATTGGCGAAGTTAGTATTTTGGCGAATTCCGGTTGGTAGGTGAGATTTTGATCCGGGCGTCGGAATTAGATTCTGAGAGTTGCAGTAGCTTCGTTAGGTGATTTTGGATGTGTGTGCAAAATTTCAGATCATTCGAAGGTGTTTTGCTCGGGTTTTTGATCAAATGCGTATTTCGGAAGTTTGGAAGAAACTTAGGCTTGAATCCGATGTGATTTAATGGTTTTAGCGTTGTGATGCGCTTTGATGATTGTAACAAGTCTGAATAATGTTTTAGGATGGGTTGGTGCTTTTGGTTGAGGTCCCGAGGGCCTCGGGGTGATTTCGGATGACTAAGCGGGAAGATTTGAACTTAAAGTTGCAGCAGAAATGTGCAGCAGCTGTGCAGGCCAAGTTTTGCCTTCGCGTTCGCGGGTGGTCCATCGCGTTCGCGGAAGGCTATTTTCTGGACCATCGCGTTCGCGAGTATGGCTTCACGTTCGCGTAGAAGGGGCCTGGGTTCCTGCCAAGTTTGTTCATCGCGTTCGCGCCAATGGGGTCCGCGTTCGCGTAGTTGGAGATCATGAAGCATCGCGTTCGCGGGCTGGGAGCCGCGTTCGCGTAGAGCTAATTCCTGGTCAACGATTTCTTTTCATCGCGAACGCGTAGGTGTTGACCGCGTTCGCGTAGGGTAAAAGCTGGGCGGACAGAAGGGTTTTAATATCAGTTCATCCGCGACCTTGGGGTTATTT